>NC_142165.1:77222571-77516589 GCF_029865625.1 Vigna umbellata | reverse complement strand
TTTCATTTTAAAAGAAGTCTGTTTGATTGAATAGGTTAGACTTGGAGTTATGAAAAAAAAACACATTTAGATACATCATCAACATACGTATTTTTAAAATATTAAAACTATCATACATTTTATAATTTAAATTTAATATTTTTTAAATTAAAAATATGGTATAATAAATAAATATCTAAAACAAGAGGTAAGCCAAAACAATATATCAAACATATATATATATATATATTCTAAACTTAAATACAAAATTTAAATTTATTTTATTTTAAACTTTGATATATTTTAATTCGTAAACTTTTAAAATAAAAAAAAAATATAATCTTATTAATTTAATTATAATAAATTTTGTTTACATGTTAAACAACATTTAATTGATGTTAAATTGAGATGTTAGATAACATTATAGCTAACATTGAATTGAAGTGTGTGTTAAACTATGTAAAGTGTTAAAACATCAACCGTTAATCTAAAGTATTGTTTGACATATATAAAATTAATGCAATTGAATAATGACTGCTATATTTATTTATTTTTAAATTTTATATATAAACTATATGGAAAACAAATTTAAATTTGACGTAAAAATTTATAAAATAAAAACATTTAAATATGTATATTTTTATGAATATATGTATAAGTGAATTGATATATAGATTATTGGAGTTGCCACGAGAATCCGTCTTCATCATGATGATGGTCTAAAATTGACATGCATTGTTTGGACCAAAAGTCACGTCGGATCCAACGTTAATGGTTTGTTTGTTTGGTTGGATTGGAAGGATAAAGAAAAGAACACTGTTATGCAAAGAAGTCAAATTTTCCATAGTTGGTGTCCTAACTTCTCCCTTTTTGACCCTATTTATTTCTTTTCCTCAAACTACTTTTCCAACTTCCTTGTCCGTTTCAATTCCTCACATTTTGGGAACCCTAATTAATTCCTGTTATTCTATATATAACTTATGACTATACAACTAATCTACGAATGTATAACTCATTTAAGAATAATGATACTTTAATAACATTTTTTTACAATATTTTAACACTGTTTATGTGTCATTGATTGGTCCAAAATTATTTCACAATCAATACTAATAATCATAAACACCAATATAAACCAATCACAGAATGACACGTAAACAGTATTAAAATGTCAAAAAAATGTTGTCAAAGTATCATTATCCTCGGTCTAAATTACAAAATTTCAAATTCAAACAACACTGTGAAAAAGGTACCAGAAAACATCCACTAAAACCCATCCAATTTTTTTTGAATGAAAATTAACGAAAAAACTTATTGTAAACACTCTATACATCAATGTTGTGATGACCTAAACAAAACTTTGAAACTAATTTACTCATAAATTATAAAGTATTTCTAGCCACTTATTTATTTATTTAAAATAATAGAATTTGAGATTCTATTAAAGAAATTCAAAATTAAAGTCATTTCCTATGTCTTGATTAAATAGATATGGAGATACTATGTCTTGATTAAAATAACTCATTTCCTACATTTTTTTTAAATCTTATCATTTTTAATTATTTTATCTAATAAAATGAAATTCCAATTATGTCATGGTACTATACTTTTGCTTACAAATATACCTAAACTAATTATTATTTAACAATAATGATAATCATGCTATATTCGTGCAATAAAATAAAATTTATTACAATTTAATATCTGTGAAAAAAAAATCCATAATATTTATAAAACGCTTATCCATTTCATGCAACCTAAACTTTGTTTTTAATCAAAGAGCCATAAAAGGCTAAACACATTGGATTTAACTTCGATTTGGATAATTTTATAGTAACACTGTTAAACTTAACAATTGAATTGCATATAAACAAAGATTAATTTTAGTGAAATTAAAAGATTCCATAAAAAAAAAATTACAAAAAAACTTAGTAATATACAATTTTTTTTTACCTAATTTCCCCTGTAAGATGGAAGACATTTGATTGTCTTGCACCTTGATATTCCATTCACTCTTCAAATTGGTATAAGATTAGAATATGACTCGTTCAATAATTTCAAATTTGGCACATAGTCAAAGGGGTTATGATTGTGAGCCACAAATTAAAACCCTAATTCTAATGCAATTTTATCACCATTTCCTAGCAATGATGAGAACTTTAAGTAGATCCTAAAAATTTCTTAGTTTATGACTTTTATGACTGGTTTCATTCCTCACCATTTTTAACCAAAATCAACTTATCTCTTTCACACCCAAATTCCCATGATTTTGGTTCGAAATTTCAATTAGGGTAAGCATCCCTCCCATTCAAACCAACCTCTTTCTGATTTTGCTGATATAAAACGAAGAAAAGAAAAGTATTAAATAAATAGAAAATATCACAAAAATTCAAAGATGAAAAGTTATAATCTTAGAAAATAAATATAAAAGACCACTTTTTTTGGGAACAAATTTCGGTCTCTAATATTTAAAACTTTTACACCCAGAGACAAGATACCATTAGCAACTTTTTCTTCTGCTAAGCATTGAAAATTCAGAAAGTGTAATAGGAAATTTCGTGAAGCAACTTGGATAATTAAATATAATTTTCCCAAATTCTAAAGAATGGGTTAAATAAGATTCACACATTAGAAAATGGAAGAAGGAATTGAATGAATGGAGCAGCTACAATGCTTCCAAATTTAAAAACCCTTTAGTCCACATTCCACTTTCTAAAACTCTGATACCACTTTTCTAAGACCAGACACCAATCATCAAACAAACCAAACTCTCACACTTCAAAAACTAACACAACACAACACTTTTTCTCTCAAACAACCTCTCTCTTGTTATTGCTGCACTGTTCAATCAAGTACACCCATCATCTTCCCTCTCTTCACGCCTGCTATAGCACTCAATTTTGTGGTGCATGCTAGTAACTACTAGTGCTTTTAACTAACCTCTCTTCCCTTGCAACAATTTTCAACCTTCTTCTTCCTCCTCTTCTCATCATGCCACACCTACCTTTCTTCTCTCTCCCAATGTTTTAACTTTCTTCAACACCCTCTGACTTCTCCACTACCTCTTCCATTTACATCATTTCCTTTCCCACCCTTTGTTATTTATCAACATACCCCTCAAACAATTCAACCAAAGTTTGTATCTTCGATAACCCTTTGGCCTTTTCTTCTTCTTCCCCGTAATGGGTCTCTCTCCAATTTCCCTCACAGAGTTTATCCGTTCTTGTGTCTGAGCTTGGGCCTTCGGTATTCGCTGTTCTATGTTCCCAAAGGTTTAGCCTTTGGGGGTGTGGAAGTGGGAGTGTGGAGTTGCTTTTGGTGTTGGGACATCCCATTTCGAAGAAAGTGTGTGTGTAGCTGCAGCTATGGTTGCTGAAGCTTGGATTGTAAAGATGGGTAACCAGGTAAGTTCCAATCTCAAGCATGCCCTTCTTCTTGAAACTTTGACGAAGAGGAAGCAGAACCACAAGAGGTCAGAGACCAAAGAGACCATAGGTATTCTGTCTTTCGAGGTAGCGAATGTGATGTCCAAAACTGTGCACCTCCACCGGTCGCTGTCGGAGTCTGAGATCTCAAAGCTGAGGAATGAGATCTTGGGCTCAGAGGGTGTCAGGAATTTGGTGTCCTCTGATGAGGGTTATCTCCTTGAGCTGGCTCTGGCAGAGAAGCTTGAGGAGTTGAATAGGGTTGCTAGTGTGGTCTCTAGGATGGGGAAGAAGTGCTCCGAGCCTGCCCTGCAAGGGTTTGAGCATGTGTATGGGGACATTGTTGGTGGGGTTATAGATGTGAAGGAATTGGGGTTCTTGGTCAAGCACATGGAGGGAATGGTGAGGAAAATGGATAGATATGTTAGTGTCACTAGGAATTTGTACAGTGAGATGGAGGTGTTGAATGAGTTGGAGCAAGCAGTGAAGAAGTTTCAGCATAACCAGCACGAGGAGAGTAGGAGAGCTTTTGAGCAGAAGCTCATGTGGCAGAAGCAGGATGTGAGGCATCTTAAGGATGTTTCCCTTTGGAATCAGAACTTTGACAAGGTTGTCGAGTTGTTGGCTAGGACAGTTTGTACCATTTATGCTAGGATTTCTGTTATCTTTGGAGAATCCGCTTTGAGGAAGAATACCCTTGTCCTCAGCCTCGGTGGAGGCTCGCCAGTATCACAAAAGGAATCCGGTTTTGTGTCTGGAAATATCAATGTTCAGACAAATTCAGAGAGGTTGAAGCGCAACCAGAGCAGAAGAAATCGAACTCATTCTGGTTCTGTTGGGAGAACTGCTGCAGCAGAGAGAAAGGGAACTACTAATAGGCCTCAGATTGATTTGAGGAGAGGTGATTTAGCACCTCTTCGACCCGAAGATTTTGGTTTTCCATGTGGAACAAGTCCAGGGAGACTTTTCATGGAATGCCTGAGTTTGAGTAGCTCAGTTTCAAAATTTGATGATGCTGATGATGGCTATGTGGTGAACCGGGAGGACCAACATAGTAGCTGTAGGAGTGCTGTGATGGGGAGTAATAGCATGAAGAGGGACCAATTGTGCTATTCTGGTATTCTAAATCATGCTCAAAATGGTGTTCCTTTCACTGGAGATCTTAGACAAGTCAAATCTGGTGTACAAAGTTGCTCTACATTAGGCCCCAAAAGTAGGTTACTTGTTTATGCTCCTCCATCAACACTCGGAGGCTGTGCTCTTGCATTGCACTATGCCAATGTCATAATCGTCATTGAGAAGCTGCTTCGTTACCCTCATTTAGTCGGCGAGGAAGCAAGGGATGATCTATATCAGATGCTACCTACAAGCTTAAGGGTATCCCTTAAGGCCAAACTGAAGTCATATGTCAATAATTTGGCCATATATGATGCCCCTCTTGCCCATGACTGGAAGGAGAATCTTGATGGAATACTCAATTGGCTTGCTCCACTCGCTCATAACATGATCAGATGGCAAAGTGAGCGCAATTTTGAGCAACACCAAATTGTTAGCAGGACAAATGTTCTTCTGCTTCAGACATTATTCTTTGCTGATAGGAAAAGGACTGAGGAATCAATCTGCCAACTTCTTGTTGGGTTGAATTACATATGCCGGTACGAGCATCAGCAGAATGCACTGTTGGATTGCGCCAGCAGTTTTGATTTTGAAGATTGCGTGGAGTGGCAATTGCAATGTGGAGATTCTTTCATCAGTTGAGTACATTTTGGATTTTAAAATCTTCCATATGGTGGTGAGCATTTTCTTGATTCTAAATATCTTATGACGATATCATCTCAATACAAAGTGGAACTAGGAACTTGTTCTTTGAGGATTACTATTGTTGAAGACTTGGAAAGCATAATTGTGTTTATATTACTGTTTGACTTCTGCAGTGGATAAGCAGTCATAGTTATAAAGGGTCATAGAAGTTCATTCTGAACTTGTATATATTTTTATGTACAGATTGCTTATTGCTTAGAGCATGCTTTGTTAGAAACGTTATCATGAATAGCACAGAAACTAGTACTGGTTTCTTAATTTTTAAGCCGGTGTTCATTTGTTGGTGCTTGTATTTCTATTCAAAGAACGAGGGACTTTACATTGCTTGAAATTTGCAGATAGTTCTTACAAAGGGCAATTTTGTACATCAAAGATGCTTGTTCCTGTTATAGACCCTTGAACTAAATCTCAAATATTGGTAACTTAGTTTGTAGAATCTGCTACGTTTGAACCCTCAAAGCTGAGATTTTGTGTCTTTTATAGAAAAAGCTCTCTGAAAATGGAACATTAAATTGGCAACTACTTTTCACAATCATGAAAAGATGCAAAAACAGTAATTCTCCCGAGATTCTGAGTTTCTTTTCGATAAGAAAGAAGAGAGTGGAAAGTCCAACCTTTTGAGATATGTAGAATTTTGTACATGTAAGAGAGAATCAGCTTCGTTCTGCTGTAATCTCTTGATTTGTTTCCATTATGGAGCTTGAGAAGCATGTCCTACAACGGTGTAGAGGCCTAGATGAGATTACCATATTGATGAAAGCAGTGACTTGTGCTGTCACTGCACTGTTTGAAGCACTTTATAACTACTAACATAGGAAAATCACACTATGACAAGACTGCATTGACATTGCTGATCCACCTGTGTCATCTTCATTTATAACAGCTGAAACTTTATTATCTTCTGCTTGATTTTGTTTCATACGATACCTCTCCATTAAATCCATGCATCGACTTTAGCAACAAGCTAATATTTTCATCTGCAAATCATACAACAAATCACTCCCATTTGTCAATGCCCTGCAAACAGTAAAAATTACGTAATATATTTTAGGGTTAAATATGTTTTTAGTCCCTAAACTATTGGCCGTTTTTGGTTTTCGTCCCTCTTTCAAAGTAAGGTACAATTTGGTCCTCATTCTTTAGAAAAACGTTCTTTTTAGTCCTCAAAATTTTGTTTTTAGTCCTCGTTTTAGTCCTCAAAACGTTCGTTTTTTCGACTAAAACGAACGTTTTTTAAAGATTGAGGACTAAATTGTACCTTACTTTGGAAGAGGGACGAAAACCAGAAACGGTCAATAGTTTAGGGACTAAAAACATATTTAACCCTATATTTTATAAAAATAAACTAACTTTTTTAAGAGTTAAATATATATTTGATTTTTAAACTTATATGGAAAATTGGAATTCCTGTTTCTATTTTAATTTTTAAACTTAAAAAGTAATAAATATAATCATTTTAAGTCAATGCTAATTTTTAGGGATACAAAGTGCGGATTCCAGTCTTAAATCTAAAAATTTATCAAATCTTGATATTAAGCTACAATTTAGTTAAGTTTCACTACCAAATTTAGTAAACCTGAGAATCAATCAACAAGAATAATTTTTTGTACCAAAATTTTTCCAAGCCATTTGAGAACATAAAGAGTGTATTTCAGCCTCTAAATCTCAAAAATTATGACTTTGAAAATTTTTCAAGAAATAAAAATATAGAATACTATTATGAGCTGTTTGTTGAAGTGACTTTTTCATTTAGTGGTGTATTATTATTAAGTTAATGGGGAAACAGAAAGAGTGGCTAGGATGTCAGTTGAATTAATATAATTAATTAGTAAGTCCAGGCTGGGAAAGTAGATGGGTAGAAGATGGCATTGATTCAGTGACTTTGGCAATAAAAAGGGGTTGCAAAGAGTGTGAGTGTGTAGTTGGATGACATTAATCTTTTGTGGGGGTTGGGTTGGGTTGTTTTTGTGGGGGTTCTTCTCTCCTTTCATCACTTGCCTTTTCATTATGTCACAAAAAAAATCAAAGGGCCACGCTTCTTAGATTCTTCTTTTTCATTAACATATGTCTTTGTTTGTGGTCTTCATGAAATAACATCCCATATAAATATCATCAACATGTTTTCAAAATTACTTTAATAGGCTATGTGTTTTTTGGTTTCAAAATTATTTTTGAGTTTTTCTTTTGTTCCTTTATAATTTTTTTTCTCAAATTTTGTTTTTATTTTTATTTTTGTGTTTTTCTTAGCCATGTTAATTAGTATTTCAAATACTTTTTTGGACTTTTCTTTGAGTCACTTGGGAATTTTTATCACATGTTTTTATGTGATGACTGGTCAAGTTAACAAAGCCAGTAATGGAATATAATTGTTTTCCGAGGAAGCTAGAAAAATATAATTATTTTTTACATTTATTAGTATATCGTTAAAATTAAAAAATCAGTAAGGAACAACCCTCGTCCTGTTTATATGAAATTTAATTAGCTCTAAATTTAAATTATTAGAAATTTTATTTATATATAATACTTTTTATACTTTTTTATTTTTTTTTGTACCAAATGATTTTTTTTTCTTTTTTCATTTTAAATTTTAAATAAAAATTCAGTTTATTTATCATTTTAACATTTTGAAAATTTACTATAAAAAATTAAGAAAAAAAATCAATTAAACCTAAGATATATAATCATGTTAATTAAAAAGCGATGTCTGAAAAATTTTGTTTCCTCATACATTATTTCTACTCAACCAATTTCAACCAAACCTTGAAGTCAAATGATTTTAGGGTTCTAAACATAGAGAAGTGATTAATAATAGGTTGTTGTGTGCTTGGGAAGCACTTATAACTTCTTCACCAATATAGTTTGTAGTCAATTTTGAATTAATGGCTTCTTTACAACAATGGGTACTTTTGTACCATTCAAACACTTACCATTGTTGATGTTACTTTTTTTAACCCATTGTGGTAAGGTTTCAAGACAAACTTTGTGTGCAATAAATGTAATAATTGGAACCCAAAATTTAATTTCCAAACTTTGGTAAGAAACTTTAGATAGTGATTTGATATGTGATAATCACAAGTCCTTTTTATTTTAATTAGATTTTTTGAAAATTAAACTAAGTGGATCATGTGTAATTTTATTATGGTCCCTACTAAAACTACTTTAGTAACATTTTTCAATGTGAATATTTAACTCACTTGTGTGTCCTACTTGAAGAAATTGCATGTGCACACTTTCTTATCAAACTTAGAATTTTTTTCCAACTTCAAACTTAGATGTGACTCATTTTTCCTTTATCTCATGCACCCAATTACATCCAATTATATAAGGCTACTTGAGCTTAATCTTCCATTCCCATAAAGTAAATACTTTTAAATTTGGTCTAAGTTAAAAATAAAATTTTCATACAATAACATTATTGCAAAACGTTTTTACAAATTACTTTCTGCTTAAATTAGTTTTAGCTTATTAGTTCAAATAAATCTTTAATACAAGTTATCTACAAGAGAAAAAAATAATAAAAATAAAAAAGTATTATTTTTATATAATTTGGATTACCTTACACATGATGTAAATGTTAAAATTTTAATGTTAGTTTTATTAACAAATTTATTTTGATTTATGTATAAGATAATTTTAATTTATAGGAAAATTATTTTGCTTTTTTAATTTTCTGTTCATATAAATATTTACAAAGAAATGTATTCAACCATACATTTTTATGAATAAGAAGGTTAAGTAGGAGTACCCTTTGTAGCTCAAATAGTTTCTCTAGCAATTTTGCATAGAAAAATTACGTAAAGTGATTTTTAAATTTTGTTTGATTAGGAAAAGTTACAAAACGTAGAAGAGAGAAAAAATAAATGAAAAATGAAGACAGATTCACCATGAATTAATATATTAAAATATATAATAATATCGATAATTTTCTCAGTGTAGAATTTTGAAAAAAAATTATTTTTAAGTGTAATTTAAAACACGTAATCACTAACTTTCTTGCAACGAATCTATCTAACTTTTATTTTTAATATTTCACACACTAAACAATTAAAAATTACAAATTAAAATATATTTTAAAGAATTTATTTTCCCTTTTTTAATTTTTCAATCAGAACTCCTTCAGTCTTTTATACCAAATAAACAATATAAAAGTTGCGTAGCAAATAAAATAAGTAATTAAAACTTTATTTTTTAACTTGTCCCCGTAAATTTTTATAATTAATAAATAGTTAAAATACTAATTAAGTTTTTTTTTTCAGTTTTGTGAATTTAGTGTTAATATATTTTTTAAATAATGTCAAAATTTTAGTTAATTTAATACTTTTTAAAACTTTTATTTAAATAATTAAAAAATTGAGAATAATATATTTATATGTCACTTAATTATTTTTTTAAATTTTAATTATCTTTATTTTTTAATTTAAAATATTTCCACTTAATATAATGTGACGTGGTAGTAACAAAAAAAATATCCAAATTACAATATGTGTCTTAATCAATGTTATAATGTTTTATATTCAGTTTGATTTATATGTATTGATTATATTTGTTCAATTCAATTTTAATTTTTTTGAAATAAAATAATTTTACCTTTTTCTAAATTAAGGTTTTAGGTTGAAATAATATTTTTATTTTTCACGTCTTTTTGTTGTTAAACTATATCAAAATTATTCACATTTTTGTTAAATATTTTTTATTTAAAATTATAATTATAGTGAAAATTGTAGAAGCTAATTGACTAATACCATTTGTTCAAAATGTTAAAAAGGTTAAAAATCACATAAACTATTTAATATTTTATGTGATTTTTAGATTAAAAATTAATTAAACTATTTAATACTTTTTTAATTTTAGGTTAAACATTAATTAAATAATTTAGCTTAAAAATTAGTATAAAATTTATATATGTACTTTTTTAAAAATCATAAAATTGTTTGATTTATTAAAAAAAATTGAAATTAAATTGAAAAAGTTGACAAATAAAAAATTAAGGACAATAAGTAATCTACTATCAATACATCTCTACTATCATGTGAGAAAATACTGGTTTAACACAAACATTTTTTATTAAGAAATTTAAAAAAAAAATAATTAATAAAATAAAATAAAATAATCCCAAGCGAATAACCTATATTATTTACTGTCTGTTAAGACTAAATCGATAAAAATTAATAAAAAATTGAGACCTTATTAAAAAATAATATTACAACTCAATTAATATAAACAAATTAAGATAAAGATTAAATTAGTATTTTAACCATAATAAATTAATAAAGTTACATCTTCAAATTAGGGCTATAACTATTATATAAATAAGTGTAAGAGCTTTTAATATAAAATATCTTAGGTGAGGCTAATCTTGTTTTTTATTATAATTATTCTGAGATCATATATAAATAATTTTATTGATTAACAATGTCAAACACTTTTATTTTACACTCACGCATAAAAATTAAATTCATTAGTAAACACATGAAAAGATACGACACCGTATTGATCTGTTATCATGAGTTATGAACCCATCCAGTTACACACTGGTTTCTTTCTCGGATCTCGAAAAGAAGAAACTTTCTCACCATTTTCAGCACAGATTCTCGGCATCCAAACAAGAACAAGATCTTGCACATAATCGTCAAATTCTCCGCGAGTTCTGAGACTTATTGCGAGCAATGAGTTACAGAAGGTTCGTTCTCGAAAAGACACATTTTGATCTTTAATCTGTTCTTTCGATTTTAATTTATGCGTTTTAATTTTTAAATTGTAAAGCCTAATTCGCGGCCTTGACGATCTTGCGTTCATGTCATGTGTTTGTGCTTTGTTCATTCGCTGATTGCAACCTTGTGCGGTTTGAGGATGGGGTAGTTCGCAGGTTTGAAGATTTTGGGGGCAATGGTGGATCTAGATGTTGAATAACTATTAAAAAGATATAGTAAAAACTTCAGTGAGAGTGCATGCATGTATGGTTTCGACTGGTTTTGCGGGGAAATTGTTTTTCTTTTTAATTTCCCAGTTCGCATTTTTAATGTCGGTGTTGTTAAGGCAAAATAAAGTAATATAATTCCAGAAACACGCAGAGTTTTTGAAATTATGGTTTTTGTTTTTTAAATTAATCCCAACCAAGTTTGCCCAAGTAAATTTAGTAATGTGCTTGAGTCCACACTAAGAGGTAGAAGTTATCATGGCTGCTGGGAAAGATGTGAAACAATTGCTAAATGGTCAATGCTTCTTCTACTGATTCTGAAAAATAAGAGTGAGGATTTTAATAGGGTGACAAGATTTGGAAAATTGGAGGTTTTCGAGTTCAAACAAGATTGTAAACTGTGGTGCAACAGGAAGGTCGTTTCTTTGGGCCGAGGGTTTACATGCTGGAAACTACTTGTAGGGGAAAGGCCGCGCACACACTACACTCCACAATGCATCTACTGTTCCAAACAAGGGAAGTAGGAATGCCCTGGAAAGTGAAAACTATTTTACTTGTTTTTAGATCGAGTTAGCTTAAATTGTGGTTTGTAGTCTTGTTTATGATTATGAACGAACTATGACCTTGAGACTATCTCTTTTATTTCGCATCTTGAGACTACTCTAGGTTTTCTGTGCAGTATAGCAAAAGGTTTTCAGGGAAAAAGACATGGGTTATTTTGATTTGTTAGGAAGTAGAGAGGGTGAAGATATCATTCAATTTCAATTTTCTTTTATCATTTATTTTCATATGTTAATTTTATGTCTGAGTCCGTGTTCAAGAAGAGTATAATTTTTGCCTGAGTCCGTGTTCAAGTAGAGAGGGTGAAGATATTATTTTTGCCTTGGTTGTATGAGAATTTTATGTCTGAGTCCGTGTTCAAGAGCATGGGAGATTGAGTTAGCGGGCTTTTGCTAAAGTGGCTTGTTTGTTAAAATAATACTTGTACTGGATTCATGGCCATTTTGCTCATATAATATTTAACTTTTTTCTAACTCACGAATGTGAGACTTGTTCTTCAACATTTAACACAAATTCAACTAGCTTGACCCAAGTGTGACTTGTCTTTACTTTTCAGCCTGGGCTTGTTAAGTTTTGGGTCTCAAAAGGCTACAAGTTTTGCTTTCATTTATTATAGTGGCTTTGTGCTACACTTTTTTGAGTTTTCAAGGCCTCACAGGCTTGATTTTATTTTGACACTATTCTTTTGTCCTAGCCTTTTAAAATACAAATTTTGGGGCTTTCACTTTCGTTTGTCACTCTATTTTTTGTATGGAAGGATTATTCCTTCTCTTCTTGATTGCAATGATCGAGGAGAGTAAATATGTAGGCAGAATAGAGAACCATAAAAGGAAACGAAAAATATGCAATTTCTAATATTAAACTAGGAACTCTTAAAATACAGAAACTGAAATAAATAAAAAAACAGAATATTGTTATATAATCCCTTAAATTATGTGATGCAGCAGGATCACATAATATTGGAGTTTGAGATTTCCTTCTGACGAGTTCTATACGTTTTTCTCGTGTTATTTCAGATTTCATATTGTCAACGTTTGTTTTAGTTGCACTCTGCTGTATTTTTTTTTCTCTTATGATCTATATGAGGGAATTATTACCAAAAGAAACCTGTAAAATCTATTATCTGAAGTTTAGTTAGGTGAGGAAAATTCATTGGTATAATTCTGTAAGCAAAAGGGTATAGAAAATTGTGTGTTTACACGACATATGCTATCATTTTCCATGTAAAGAGTGTTGGCAGTAGCTTAAGGCCTATCTTGAGATAAATACTCTGTTTGATTATTGTCAAATCGGTTCCCTCCATAGGACCTTGTCTCTAAAACTGCATTTTCTCTTGCTAAATTTGTTTTTTCAAATCTGGAATCATCTTGATTCACACTGCTTCTCATGAATATTTCTTCTTCTTGTTTTATAGTTTTTCAGGAAGTGATTGATTTCATTTATGCTATCAGCAATTATTCATTGCCATTTTTAAAATTTTTTTTAACATTAACATGATTGACTATTGAAATTAGATTGTTTCATGTTTGGAGTTCAAACCGTTGAGAACCAAACCAACTTTTGAGTTACCGTAATCCTATAAAATCTGATATGGGGTAATGCTAATGTTTATTTTCTTCTAGTAGGCTTTGATGTTCTTAATTTGATTTCTTTGTTCTAAATTTTTGTGAAATATTATTACTCTCTTGTGTATTAACTCTCAACTTTTTAATTTTCAAATACAGAGATAATCGTCCTTCCAGATCATCAGTGGTAGATGGTTTTGATAGTCTGGAAGAGGGTGGTCTAAGGGCTTCTTCCTCTTACTCACGTGATATTAATGAGCATGATAATGATAAAGCCATAGAGACTTTGCATGACAAAGTTTCCTTTTTGAAACGAGTAAGTTTTATCTATCCAAGTATTGTTTCTTTTTTGAAGTATTAACTAAATTATGGTCTTCGTGCCTGGCTATATGAAATGGAAAGATTCATGGAACAGTTCTGCCAGTGTTGAAAATATTTCTTGTCATGGCTCAATTTTTGTTGAAGTTTGGCTATACTTTTGGCACATATGTTGTTTCTAATTTGCCCATTACCGTTTTGGATCATTAGGTGAGATATTGGGAAATGTCTGCCTTGTTTCTAATTTGCTGCTCTATTGTAAAACCAAATGTGTTTGTACTTTTTTTTAATGGGCATCAGTTGATTTGTAAATAAGCGGTTCTGAATTTATGTTAATTGCTGGTGCGGTAGTGCTTGTGATTAGTTCATCAAGGTTATGTGTGTGCGCATGTATGCCATGACCTTTGTTCCTTCTTCAATGGCTTTTATGGTTGATATAGGAACTGAGAAGTACAATTAATGTTCTCATTAGTATTAAAATTATGATCTGATTTCATATTATACCATTTACCCCTCTAATTAATTAAATAAATTTCTCCATCTCTTATTATTCGTCTTTTGTGGCAATTTCATGATAAATGTGTAAAATTATTAAAGAGTATGTTATATTTGTCAAAATATAGTAATTAATATTGTCTTGAACTTTTAAAATTATAAATAATAGGGAACAACATTTTACTAAAAACTGATAGTATAAGGCTTGAAGGTAGCAATTGCTGGCGAACTCATCCATTTAAACAAAAATTTTCTTGTCTTTTTCGTATTGGATTTCTTTTAAAGTATGAATGATTGGTCAGTTACTACTTTAATGCCTAAGAAATTATTTAGCCTATGGGTTTCGTTGGATAAGGTTCTAATTATTCATTTACTAATTTGCTTGGAGGAACCACTAAAATGAAATGATCTGTTGATTTATATTTTATTGGACTGTTAATATTTACTTGATCAACAGTTAACAGGTGATATACATGAGGAGGTTGAGAGTCATAACCAGTTACTTGATCGGGTGGTATGTAAACAATACACTTCGTGTGTTTCTGTCAGAAACTCTCTTCCATTATTCTAATTGGCTTCCGTTGTAAATTAGGGTAACAAAATGGATGCGTCAAGGGGTATGATGATGGGAACCATGGATCGATTCAAGAAGGTAATGCTTTTTCTGCATTAATGTGCCTCATTTTGTCTTGTTTTGATTTTACATGATTGGAAAATTATTTAGTGTGCAAAAACCGTATTTTGTAGGTTTTTGAGAAGAAATCAGCGAGGAAAACGTGCTCATATGTGGGTTATTTCACACTTGCCTTCATATTCGTATACTATCTTATTAGGTAAAATGATTCAATTCTCTTTTTACTGTTTGACCTGACATGGCTGAAATTAATATTTATGAGAAAAATCTTAGATCCTGTCTTTAATGTTATACATGTTTATACTCTCGTTAGGTTATTAAACAAGGTAATCTTTAAGAAACATAATTAAACTATCAAGGGCATTTTTTCTTGTGCTCGTCCTTGAACACTAGTGCGGTTGAGTTTCTAACAATCTTGCTAGGACTCGCTAATACAGTTGTTGGCTCAATTCTGCGTACATAAATGATAGTGAGAAATGCAATCTAACACACTTTAACTGCAGATCTAGGACCCCTAGTTAGATGGAGCATTTTATTTAAATAATAATAATAATAATAATTATTATTATTATCATTATCATTAGGGATGCAAAAAAATCCGCGCTCGCGGATAAAATCCGTGACAGATAGTTGGTACCCACAGATATTTACTATCCGTGAGCTGTAGGTAGCGAATTTTTTAATACCCGCTTATAAACGGGTCGGGTGTGGGTATTATATTATCCGTACCCGCGAATATCCGCAAAAAACAAAAATAAAAATTTAATTTAATTAAAATTAACATTAGTTTATATTTTATAAGGTTAAATATAATTAAAATTAAATTTTAATTTATATTTAATTTAATATATATTATATTTTATATATTTTTTGTAATTTTATTTAAGTTTTATTATAGTATTTTATAAAAATGTATTTTTTTAAATATTTACGGGTATCCGTGGGTATCCACGGAAATCTGCGGGTTTTTAAATATCCGCTGATATTTTTTAAGCGGATATCCGTGCGGATAGCAGGTTGGGTAGTGGATGAATTTTTTTTGTCGGGTAGACACTATTCGTGTCCGACCCGTTGCCATCCCTAATCATATCATGGAATGGAATGCAATGCATAGCTCAATAATGTTCAAAGTACCTGTGAAGAGCTGAAATTGTTATGAAATGTAAGAAACAATCTAGCGAACAAAACGAGAAGTGCTAGCAACACCCATTTTTTTTAACACATTTTTTATTATTGACTAAACTTTATTAGAAATTACAATTTTTTTTGAGTCTCAGATTCTTTTTAAAGAGTTTCTATCCTCTGATTTTGTAAAAATTTTAGTCAGTATGAGAATGTATATTGAAAAGAGTGTGTTGGATAGTGGATTACTGGAACTTCTCAAGACAAGTTGACACTGAAATGATAATCTGGGATTAAAAAATGAGGATGCAAAGTTCAAAAATTTCTCTATATATACTTAAAATTTTCTCAGAATGAGAGGGTGCATTTGCACACTCCAAAGTCTCTTAACAGTCTCTCGTAAGCACTCTCTTGTTGGATGAAATTCACGAGACCCACAAAATATGCGGGTCTCATTTACAAACTTGTAAGACACATGATATTAACTAATAAGAGAGAGTGTATTGAAAGAAATAGTATTAGAGAGTCTATTAAACGAATCATGGGATATTGATGTTGTTATTGAACGAAGAATTTTAAAATTTCAGGAAATTTAAAATGTTTGAAATTTCCTATATTTTTTAAATAATTGTTGGATAAATTTGAAACTTAGTTTGGAAAGGATAATTTAATTTCTATCATGTCGAATATATATATATATATATATTATATATATATATTATATATTCAAAATTGAAATTTTAATATCAAAGGTTAGCCACTTTAAAATATTTAATGTGAGAGAAAAACATAGATGTGATAGATAAGATAGTTTGAAGAGTTTCAATTTTTGTTTATATAAAATTTGAAATTATCTAATTTAAGTACTCAGATTATTTATAAACTTTTAGACTTTAAATTTTTAAAATTGTCGTATCCAAATAACATACTTCACCATTAAACACTTTAAATTCTCTAAAAAAAAGTGAATTACCCTGCAAAAATTCCTCATCTATACGCAACATAAATGTATTTGTCTGGATCATGTTCACTGGCACCCCCTGTAACACGAGATGTTTACTATTCACTGATGCAAGCTATGCATTTACAGGATCCTAGGATATTTTACGCTTGGGTAAGAACGTGTTGCTAAAAGATCGTAGATTTGGTCCTGTGATGGATGTTTGGAAGAAAAATGATGGAATCATGTGGTCTTGTGCTGCAAAATGTTGGAACCATTCTATTCCATTTTGGTTGAGATAGTTTGAGACTCACCCGTGATCGCAAAAACTTGTTGCATACATGAAGCTTAAGGAAAGTCTATATTGTATACTTCCTCCGTTGACCTGGTTCTGTATCCATTTTTTCATAGTTGAAAAGTATAGGTTTGAGATAATTTATTATGTAAATTCCTGGTATATGAGATGATTATATTCAATTGTAAGTAGAAAAAGTATATCATAAAACTTTGTTCTTTTTTTCTTTTTGGAGGATTCACTTTCTATCCAAAACCATATAAATCGATACTTCAGGTGTTGGAAATGCTATCAATTACCATGAACTTTTAAATTATATATTAAGCTTTTCAATTTTATTTTGGTACTAAAAAGGATGGTCCTGCAATTCATCCTTGGTGAATTTTTTTTAAGAGATCATGTGATGAGTATACCTTGCATAATGCGATCCTGTCATCAGATAGTGTTCTTCATTTATCATCTTATTATAACTTTCTATGCATCAATCAAAATTTTATCATTTTTTCTATAAGGTTGATACAGTCAAATTAACTATATAAGGTATATTAAACGAAGAATGGATCATAACTCGAACAGTTTTACACTTTGAAGCACATCGAAAGTAAATTTTGAACACTGACCTTGACATCAAACATTTGCATGGACATAAAGATTGTGAAAGAGATTATGAATAATCTAATAATCAATAACATCATAAATACAAATGAACACTTGCAGTTTTTCTTATAATATCTTTGATACTTTGATACCTTAAAGCATGGGGAGTACTCTCTTTGCTTGATCAAGAAGTATTTCAATTCAGGTGTGGACAGTAACTAGTGTGATAAGAAACATCAACGGCAAAATGGTGAGAAAGTCAATAACATCTTTCATGCTTTGTTGATTCAATTTGAATGTTCATGCTTGTTTTTGCTACTACTTGCTTCTTTCATAATTTGTCTTTTTGGATGGACATAATTTGTTTATTATGTATTTTATTTTCAGTAAACGTTCCTATATGATTTCTGTTATTATTAAATTTTATTTCTTTTCTTCTATACCATTATGATGTAGCACTCCAATCATATATGAAATAATCAAAGGGAAAGTCATCTCAAATGTATAATCCAAATTTCAACAAAAACAACTTCTTAGAATTGATATACATTGTTTTGGAAAGTAATTTTTAACAATAATGTGAAGAATGAAATTCAAATTACCTCAAATCATTAAATGTTTGTTTAAACAAAATTGAAAGTTATTAACTATCACACATTTACTTAAATCCATACTTATTAGACATTGAGAGCTTGATAAATTACAAAATGTACACTTCTTGTAAATTGAAAATGTACTTTGAAACACATTAGAGAAGAGGCCTACACTAAAAGGAGATTCACTCATAAATTTGATGAAAAAACACATCACTTATAACATAGTAATGCATCAACAGGATTTATGAAAAAAAGTGAACATGGAGTTAATTAAGATGAAAATTAAAAAAATAGGATTTTTAATAATATTAAAAATGAGAGGTGCAAAAAGAGGATTTATGGGGGAAATGTAAAAAAAGTGTTTAAAAGTAAATAAAAAGGAAGAAGGGTGCACTCAGTAAATAGGAAAGTGTAAATATCAAAAGCTCTACAACTACACCCTACCTACAGTTGAATGGACCATATTGGCCCATCAGAATCCTAAGCTTAGCCCAGAATACTGCTAAGAAACCAGTCTCAATCAAATCACATGCCTAACAAAAACCAAAATAAGATAAAATCATAAAACTAAAAAAATAAAATAAAATCTAAGTTTAGTGTTTGTTTCTAAAGAATATTCTTGCCTTACTTACGTATCTTTTATTTATATTTAAGTATTTAGATTAATTAAAAATAAAGTTAAATTATAATATATAAAAATAAATTTTATTTTATAAGTTAACTTTGTAAGATTGTATTATATTTAAAATATATTATCTTAAAATGATACAAATTTTTTTATGTGATGAATTTCTCTCATAAATTTTTAACCTTCAACAAATAAAGTTGTAATTTATAATAAGTGTGTTAACAAATATATTACTAACTCATCTACCAATATTAAAAGAAAATTATGTAAGATGCTTTTAATTCATCTTTCTACTTCGCTAGTTAAGTTGTGCCATAATTCATGCCCTAATTTCTTACCTTCATTAACTCAAAATATTCAGAGTAGGTTTGTTTCTCCTTCAATTAATTCATCTCAATTATTGAATTATATATAAGGATGTAATCATAAAAAATAAATGCACAATTTCACATTTAAAAAGTCTAAAACAACTAAGTTTTGAAAAGAAAAATTAAACATCCAAAGTTTTAAAATAGAGGGTATAAATATTAGTTTGATGACTTAAATATGTTTTTATTTTCGTAAATTATTATAACAAATTATGTTTCATAATTATAAATCATTTAATTCATGATGTAAAATATTCTTTCCATACATGAAATGTTTCTTATTTAACAAATGAAAATGAAATTTTATAGTAAAATATATAAATTTTATATGTAATTCATTGAAAAATATATTTTACAAAAATAAAATATTTTATAATTTAATTTAAAACGAAAACACATTTTTTCATAATAATATATAGGGTTAAATATGATTTTAGTCCCCCAACTATCAAGCGATTTTAGTTTTCGTCTTCCTTTCAAACTCTAGTAAACTTTGATCCTTATCCTTAAGGAAATTATAATTTTTAGTCTTCCATGACTAATGACGTTAATTTTTTTCTTAGGTGGCTAACAGTGTGCCACATCATTTTTTTTTTCGAAACATGTCAATCCTTCTCTACATCTTCACGCCGAGCTTCTCTCCCTCCCTTTCCCTCCGTCTCCGGGTGGTAAACTATCTCCCTCTCCCACTCTGTCTCCATCACTGGCGAGGAGCCCACCGCACTCACCAAGATCGGTGATCTTTGTGAGATAGACCCTTATCACCTGAGGAAAATGGTGACCTTGAAACCAAGCTCTGAATAGAATCACCTTTGCTTCTGTTGAGTTGTTCACGATTTCGATCTCGGTGGCTCTATGTTTTTTGTTACAGGTTTTTTGTCTTATTTGTTGATCCGATGGGAAGGTGATTGACAAGAGGGAGGCGAAGACCGAGGAAATGTCGAAGTAAATACCAATTTTTTTTGGTTGATGGGTATTTTTGTAAGGTGATTTGTTTTTGAATTTGGTGAAACGTTGATGCTAATTGTAAGTGGTTCAAGGGTTTTTATACATTTTTTATGTATGGATTTGGAAGTAGTTCCATCTTCCAGGGATTTGTTGAAATGTTGCAATTGTGGATTTGGTTAGACAGCACGAGAAAGTTGTATCAAATTCGTATGAAAGAGAATTAAAATATGAGACCTCTAATAGTAGTCCAGTTTTAAAAACACCATCTCTCTGCTTTTCTTTGCTCATTTTGGAATTCCTTCCTTCCACAGGTTGAATCCTGTTTCTCTAGCTGTGCTACCATCACCGTTCGGCCAAATCTTACCGTTCGGTCCTCTTCATCATTCGTTTACAGTAATCGTTCGGTCATTACCCAAACACTGTTCGGTCTTTCATTTATTCCACTTCTATTACGTTGTTTTGTTGATCGTCATTACCACACCGTTCGGTTCTTCATATATTCCACTTCTATTGCATTGTTTGTTGATTGTAATAGAATGAACGTTTACTTATATATATATATATATATCCAGACTCGGTTGAGGCAATATTCAATAAAACTATTACGTTTCACATAAATTCATGTTAATCTTTTTAAAACTGATGAATCAAATGAGAAATGACCCTTGTTTCCCTTCCTCTAAAAGGCACTATCGGCAACTCCCCAAAGACGCACGACCTTTGTTTCCCTTCCTCTGAAAGGTGGCTCGATGGTCATCACCTCCGTGGCAAACGCCTTGAAGGAGCCCCTTGCAGCGTCTGAGGCGTCATCCTCGTCGATTGTGGACGAGAGAATGGCGGTCGAGATCCAGAAGAAACAGCAGACGACCGTTTGGGTGGTGTCGCCAAACATGGCTGACTTTAGATTGAGAATGGTGGTTTCGTGGTCGTCGGTGACGCCTTCAGCCGATTGGAGGAGGTGCTGGGTCGGTGGGTGTTGCTGTTCTCACTGAGAAAGAAGAGGGGATGACCCCTGTGTTGCCCAAGGAAGAAGAAAGGCAACTAACGTCATTTTGGTTTAAAGCTGTGGCGGCCGGTGCGGATCGAAGAAGGAGACATTGATGTTTGCATTGAAAAACTCAAATGTGGCAAACGTTAGAAAGAAAAAAATGTCTTCACACGTGACCAAACGTTAGCCACCTTAGCTGATTCTTAATGCCGTTGGTTTTGGAAGAACAAAAGATAAAATCACTTGATAGTTGAGAGATTAAAAACATATTTAACCCTAATATATAGAACCATGTTGAAAATCTCTCATTACATAATAAATAATGCAAACAGCTTGATAGAGAAAAAAAATTACATTAATTAAAAAATCTTGAAGAGGAAAAACCAATTTAAGAATGTGATGTGAATCAGTGACCTACCTATTTAGGACAGAATCAAAGCAATCATTGTCTTTGTTAATTAATCACTTGCATTTACTGCTTCTCGAACAATCATAGAAAGAAATTCTTTCACTTATTATATACTATTTCCCAACTTTTGTGTTTTTTTCTATATTTATTTATTTATTTTATTTTTTTGAGAAAGAGTAATCCACACTACACTCCATTCTTTTTACAATTACCATGTTGTGTTAAAACTTTTCAATCATTGTTAACAGTTTATTAATTAACACCGACAGAGACTGACCCACTAGCAGACTAATATCACAAATGAGGAACCATAATTACCCATAAAAAACAAAACAAACTACATCGTTAAACCATAAATCATAGGATAAGTCTTTTCATTAATATGCTTACATAAAAGAATTTTTTTTTTATGTATGATTAAAATGTTTTTCTAATCACATTTACTTACCTGAGATTATGTTTAATGTATAAACTTTTTGAGTAGAATTTGAATTCTAATAAAAAAATAAAATTAATACTATTTAGGGTAATATAACTTACCTATATTCAATAGAAAAAGAAAATTTGTCCTATTTTATATGTCTATGTCTAACATCAACCTCGGATTCAACTGTTAATGTTTGATGATACTTTGCTATAAAAAAATATATAAACTTTGTTACCGTGACACATGTTAGCAGCAACTTTACCTAGGAAGATTCAAATTCCCACGAGACAGATAACTTTTTCCAAGGCGAATATCACGGTCACCTAAAAATCCAATTACATTACTTTATCCATATTTATCTATATTCAAAGACCATATATAAGCATTTTTATATCTATAATTCTTCTTAACCAGTTCATGTTCACAAAATCATGAAAACAAAAATATAACAATTATATAATTATATTATAGATTGACTCTTGAAAACATGTTCTTGTCAATCTCTCACTCAAACAAAATTAGACCTTATAACACATCAAACTTTTCAGAATGCAAAACTCTAACCCTTAACTTTGTAGTTATGTTTGCCCCTAATTTTATAGTTTACTCCTAAACTAGGCAAAATTGTCCCTAACCTTATTTATTTAGCTATTTAACCTATTAAGTTTCTTCCATGAGTTCCATGAGAGATCGATCACCTTATTGTTTGATGAACTTATTTATCATTATAATTTCTTTGAAGTTAATAGCCATTTATAAAATAAATAAATAAATCCTTCATATTTTTTACATATTCACAAAATCATTATTATATACTAGATAGTAAGTGCTATTTATTGAATTTATAGTGTTCAGCTGATCTACAAGTAAACTCTATTAGTGTATTATTTTTTCTACAAGTACTACTTTGTTTATTTTTATTGCAAACTAGTCTAATGATTTACAGGAAACACTTTTGTTTTTTCTATTTAAAAGGTTTTTGTGTTATAATTTCTTTTTTCAAGTTCTTTTGTGTTTTTTTTTTCGTATTTACAAAAATGTGTAGTATTCTTTTTCTTTAGTTACACTACTAAAATAATATTATTTTGTGACAAAATATTTTTCAAAAAATAAAACCTTTTTCTATAACTATATTAACACGGAAATGTAACAATATACAATGACATTGTAAAAATAAGTATTATGAAATGTTTCTGACAAAAAGTTTTTATTAATAGTGAAAAGGATATATAATTACCATTTTTTTAATCCACCGCAAAGATATACATACAAGTTTAAATAAGGTTTAATTGCTTGCTTTGTCCCCAGTTTGGCTGCAACATGTCAAGTTAGTCCACCATTTTAAAAAAGTTTCAATTACGTCCAAACTTGGTTTAAAAGTGTCAATTTCGTTCAAACGTAGTAAAATTTGCATCAATCAAGTCCCTTCCGTTAATTCTACATAAACGGACGTTAATTTTTTTCTCTCTCCTCTGCTCCTCTGCTCTGTTTCTCTGCGCAACAGCAGACCCTCTCTTTCTTTTGAATATTTGCATACACTAAAATTTATTTTAATATTTGAATTTAAATGAATAGTTTAGATTAAGAGATACATATAATGTAATTGTTATATATAAAGAGGTTAATTAAAATAGGAAGATAATCAAATGGTTCACATTTCTGGAATGGAAGAGTCTCCATTTACTGTCAAAAGAGAAGGATCCACTCCATAAAAGAAAAGTTTTATTAACAAACTATTTAATTACTAGTTAAAACTGAACTTGATTATTATAAAACAATAATTTTTTAGTTAAACTGTATTTATAAATTATAATAGAAACATGTTTTAAATAGTTTGGAGAGTTATGTATAGACCAATTAAATTAAAAATTATAATTGCAGAAATATCATTTACCTTCTTTAAAATGATGTTAAAGAAGATTTTAATATTATGTGTGACATTTATATGTCCTCTAGATTTAGAATTCACATTCGTCTCAACTATAATTTTAATAAAAATAAAATTAATCTACGTGATATATTTAGTAAACAACACATTTCTCTTATTTTATTTAAAGATATAATATTGAATAAAAATATAAAAAGGTAAAAAATAAAGTTTTAAAAATATAAGCGTATGTTTATATAAATAAAATACGAAAAAATATTTATTAAAACATAAAGAAAGTAATTTTATTAAAATAAAAGATATTGAAAATTATTTAAAAGTTTTTCGTTCTTTCAAACTTTTCATTGAAATGATTATTTATTTTCTTAAAATATTGATTGACCAAATTAGACACTACCATATAGAATATGATAGACAACTTTTAGTGCAAATGCATTATTTTCATCCCTCAGAGGAGAGGAGCAGAGCAACAGAGGAGAGAGAAAAAGAATTAACGTCCGTTTATGTGGATTTAACGGAAGGGACTTGATTGAAGCAAATTTTACTACGTTTGGACGAAATTGACACTTTTAAACCAAGTTTGGACGTAATTGAAACTTTCTTAAAATTGTGGACTAACTTGACACGTTACAGCCAAACTGGGGACAAAACAAGCAATTAAACCTTTAAATAAATATGTAAATTATTATGACAGAAAAATCTGTCACAAAAATAAAAAATCACTGAAGTTAGTAATTTTGAGTAACAATTATTACAAATGATAGAATTATTTTACTTAATTGAAATAACATATGTTTAAACAGATTAGACACTACAAATATGTTCAATTCTATTAGACATTTTTTTTCACATAGGCGATTTTAATTCCGTTTAAATTTGTTTTCTGCTGTTAAGAAAATTATTGGAAAAACAATGTTGCTAATTGTTAGAAATATTATATCTTTTATCTTTATCTTTTATCTTTCGGTTAGTTTGTTATTATTTCTTATTTGTATTTTGGGTTTAGCCCATATTTCTTCTATTATAAATAGAGAACCCTATGTGTGTTTAACACAAGGAAGATTAATCCCATATATAATTTTCACTATATTTAACATGGTATCAGAGCAGGTTTTCTGATATCTTCCGGTGGTCTTTGCTGTCTGCCGGCGGTCGGCCATCATGGCCGCCGGCAGCCCCTAAAAATTTCATAAGATTCATTTTCTCTTCTTCTTAAATCTCAGCACCCAGAATCAAAGAGACAAGTCTCCTGGGAACCACTGCCTCCTCTGAACCAGTCGCCGCCTTCTCACCGGCCACCGTCACAGTTTCGACCGGTGACCAGTGGATCTGGACCGTCTCTTCAAGCGCGACCTTACCCTGGCGGTCGCCGTCTTTGTCTCGTTTGCATGCGCTGTCACGCGCCTCCACTCTCCGAAAGTAGATCTCGAACGCGTGTTCATCACGCGCCGCCTTCTCGGCGTCAGTATCAAACCGCGCCGCTGCCAGTCGTCTCACCGAACCTTCCTCTCTCTGTTCAGACCTTCCAGAGCAGCCATTGCTGCCATAAACGTCTGTCTTCTTCTCGCCGCATGCTTCCGCATCTTCGGACCTCCTTCTTCTTTCTGCGTTTTTTTGTGCTTCGTCTCTGTTGTAGAGGGTTTCGCCTCTGTATTGCTGTTCTTGCCTTGTTCTTCCTTTCTTATTGTATCTGCCGCACAGATCTGCTGCGTTTATTGCCTCCTTCTCCGCTGCTCTCCTTCATCCACTTCTGAAGTTGAAGTGTTTATTGCCTCCTTCTCCGCTGCTCTCCTTCATCCACTTCTGAAGTTGAAGTGTTTATTGTTTCCTTCTCCGCTGCTCTCCCTCATCCACTTCTGAAGTTGAAGTGTTTATTGCCTCCTTCTCCGTTGCTCTCCTTCATCCACTTCTGAAGTTGAAGTGTTTATTGTCTCCTTCTCCGCTGATCTCCCTCATCCACTTCTGAAGTTGAAGTGTTTATTGTCTCCTTCTCCGCTGCTCTCCTTCATCCACTTCTGAAGTTGAAGTGTTTATTGCCTCCTTCTCCGCTGCTCTCCTTCATCCACTTTTGAAGTTGAAGTGTTTATTGCCTCCTTCTCCGTTGCTCTCCTTCATCTACTTTTGAAGTTGAAGTTTCACAAGCTGCTGTTTGTTCATTGACATGTGATAACCCATCTCTGTTTGCCTCACACTCTTGAAGACAAATCATCTAGTTCAAAACCAAGTTCAGTTATTTCAAGCTTGGTTCATACAATTTGTATGCTCCAGCTTGAGGGGGAGTGTTAGAAATATTATATCTTTTATCTTTATCTTTTATCTTTCGGTTAGTTTGTTATTATTTCTTATTTGTATTTTGGGCTTAGCCCATATTTCTTCTATTATAAATAGAGAACCCTATGTGTGTTTAACACAAGAGAGATTAATCCCATATATAATTTTCAATATATTTAACACTAATCATTATTAGAAAATCGCTGTGACTTTTGGAGGTTTTCAAAACCGCCACTACTAGCAGATATTTTCACATAAATCATCGACAACGACTGGGATTTTCACAACCGCCAATACTTGCAGAAGTTTTCACGAAACTACCAATAGTTAATGAAGGTTTCCAAAACCACTAATACTTTTAGGGTTTTCCAAAACTGTCAAAAAATCATTGTTTTTGTATTGCGAAAATTATCTAATTACTATAAAAACATGTTTTGATAATAAAAGACTGAGATAATTTGAAAAAAAATATATTATATATAAAATATACTCTAAACATTGTTAATGTTGTTAAATACAATTATTGAACATAAAAAATAATTAATGTTGTTAAGTACAATTAATGTTGTTAAATACAATTAATTATTTAATATAAATAATAATTAATGTTGTTAAATACAATTATTGAACATAAAAAATAATTAATGTTGTTAAGTACAATTAATTTTGTTAAATACAATTAATTATTTAATATAAATAATAATTAATGTTGTTAAATACAATTAATATTGTTAAATTCAATTAATTGTTGAATAAAAAATAATTAATGTTGTTAAATACAATTAATTATCACCAATTTTTCAAATATTTTCTCTTTTGTGCTTACAACTCTTTCACTATCCTTTTTCAAATTAGTTGACACCAAGCTCTACGTCTAAGGATGACAAAAAAATCCGCGTTCGCGGATATCTGCGGATAAAACCTGCGACAGATAGTTACTATCCGCGACTATTTATTATCCGCGGGTAACGGGTAGCGGGTATTTTAATACCCGCTTCTAAACGGGTCGGATGCGGGTATTATACTATCCAACCCACGGATACGCGTTACTCGAAAAAAAAAAAATAAAAATAATTACAATATTTTTAATAAATCAATTTTTTTATTCTTAAAAAAAAAGGAAATTTTAATAACAATGACTTAGGATTCCTTTCATTACCTTTTTTTTAAAAGAAAAAAAGAAAAAGGGGTTACATTACTTTTGACCTAACCCTAATAGAGATATCAGACATATACATAGAATCCCATTGGAAAATTCTCTCTTAATGGATGACTTTTTTTCTTCTTCCTTCTGGTTCAGCTCGCGCAGGGAGTAGGCTCCATTCCCTCTTCCTCTCTCTCTTGTTTCTGATTGGGGTTTTGTTCGAATTTGGGATTTGAAAATAGGGTTTTATTTGTCTTCGATTTTGGGGGTTTCTTTTACGTTTTGATTCGCGTTTTGGGAGTTCGTTTCTTGATTTCTTCCCTGTTGATTGGTGATGCGATTTTGGGGTTATGATTCGAATGAGTGTTTTGAACTTTTTTGGATTTTAGTTCATTGATGCAGATTGGATTTTTGAAGACCTTTGGTGTTTCGTGATTTGGAGATTTCTGTGATTGCGTTCGTTTTTGGAATTTGGGTTTAGGGTTCCTTTTGCGTTCTCTGGAAATTCTTTATCTCTCTGTTTCATACATTGATAGTATTTGTAGGTTAATCCTGTGACTACAATCGAGACTTCAGTTACGGGGTGTTTCGTCCTTATATTTTTTTTTCAAAAGTTGTTCAGTATTTGTTTCTTTAACTTGTTTAAAAATTACATTGTGTCTTTTTAATATGTAGCAAATATATTAAATTTTTCTCTTAACTTGTAATTTAATTTAAACCTTATTTAAAAATTCACAAAATATATTTTTTAAATATTTGTGGGTTGAAAACTGGGTATCCGCGGGTTGAAAAAAATTCCGCGGATTTTTTTATGCGGATATCCAGCGGGTAGCAGGTCGGGTTGTGGTACGGTTTTTTGCATGTGGGTTGGGTTGCGGGTAGGCACTATCCATGCCCGACCCGACCCATTGTCATCCTATCTACCCTAGTTTATTCAGCAGAGATCACATGGTGTACTAAGTAACATTACTAGAAACCTATCTATCACCTTCAAATGTTTTCCTTAGCGAGGTTGGTGGATTCGATGAGACACACCCTTGACATTGACACACTGTGTTTCTCATATGGTTTGCAAGCCCTTTACCTTTTGTGATATGAAATGAAAACACAACATTGACATCAATGTATGCAATATCACCCAACAATAATGTCAGAACCACCTCTACGTGTCTTTGCATTCGTTTTCAACAATAGCAAAACTAGTGGGAAATATTGGTCATTAGGGTTTCTACCCATTGTCACTAATAATTGACCACCACAAGATGTCTTTAGATGAAACCATCAACATTAGATGAAAGGCCTACAACCACCCAAGAAGCCTTCCTTACAACCTCTAAACACATGTAAAAGACCCAAACCTTTGTGACAAAGTCGGTTAGGGTTGATTAACCTTAATCTTGATGTTCTAGCCTTAAATCTCACAATTTAACACATAGTCATATAGACACAATATTGTCGTTTTCCATCTCCCACCAACAATCCAATGCAGTTCCTTTGCTTGCTAGTCCTTCCAGGTGTTATGCTAACACTATATGTCTTCTGAATTTCATCAATTATTTGGTTCACTGTCATGATCTCCAGTCTATAAATTTGTTAACTATACTTATGTAATCCCTGTACACTTGTACTTTTGTTACAAAAAAAAAAACGCTACCACACTTATGACATCCACCAAGTGTTTTTCACCCTAAAGGTATGGATGCCTCTTGTCTTGTTAGCCATAATTAAAAACCACATTTCTTCTTACACACAACCGTAACTCTTTATGATCATTCTTCACAAATTTAACTTCTTTTCCATTCAAATTATATGCTTCATTAATGCATTCTTAAAATCCTTCAAAGAACAACTCCATCACTAAATTAATTGAAGGTCTTCTTCATTTTTTTCGTTCTATACTTTGAGAAACTTCTCCCTATTCAAACTGACACCCTCATTGCTATCCACATCTAAAAGACAAATCATCAATATTGTATACTTCGTTTATTTCATTGGTTTTCAAAATTACCCTTCATCACATTGCTTCTACTCCTAATTGTTTGTTTCTTTTTTGTCAATCTTCTCTCTATCCTAATACAGGATTAATATTTCTATGATCATATACCCCCTATCATTGTCCATCATCCCAAACCCTCATCATCATTTGTCACTCTTCTTCTTCACTATCATCATTTATCAATACATGACCATTTTTACTCCTCAACCACATTCACTTCTTCTTCCTTAAGATCTTCATTAACCTCTACCTCTACCTCTTCACCAACGACTTTGTCCACGAAGCCAACACAAGAAGTTAATAACTTAGTCTGATTAAGAACATGCTCCACATATATTTCAACCACTTCACCATTGGCCCTCTGCGTAGTTAGTCAGTATAACGCTCCTACCGAGTATTCTCAATTGTTGAGTAGTGTTTATTTCAATCCCTTCCACCACAATTTTACATCACCATCATATTTGAACTATTTAACTATTCCTAGTGTTTGAAGTATGCCCATCGATCATATCGATTTCTTTAATTACATGTATGTCCTTATCAAGTATTGTAGCCCTCAATTATTTTCGAACTTCCCATATTACGCAAAGCCATCAAACCCCATTCGAAACCTACATTGTAAGTTAGGACTTTATAGTGAAACAACCACAATCCTAAACACACATCCTCACATTACAGAAAAAAGAAAACCAATTTACAAACTAACCTCACTTTGAACTTACGTAACTTCCCCAATACCAAGTCCACTTCGTCTTTCTTCTAATGGTAGATTGCGATTTCGTTAAAGACAAATCCACACCAAGCACAATCTTCGTTTTTCTTAATTGAAATAGGAATCCCACGACTAAGCTCCTCTCAATTTCGATTTCAACAATTAACCCTAATTTCAACTGCATTTTAAAATTAACCCTATTTTTTTAAAATTTGGGATCCCTAATTTCAATTTTGATGTTAAACATTTAATTTATATCGTTAGCCACAGTAGAAACAAACTAACGACGTTGTTTCGGAAGGACTAAATCAGGGACTTTAAAAAAGGAGAGGGATGAAAATAGATTAAAGTTAGAAGAAAGACTAAAACCAAAATCGTATGATAGTTTAGGGACCAAATACATATTTAGACATTTTTTTTATGAACCCAATTATCTGCATTAATATATTTGTTTTTCTAATATAAAAAGAATTAGGAAAATCAATTATTTAAGTTTTATATTAAAAAGATTACTATTTCTTTAAAACTTTTACTTTTTTTTCTCTATATCTATATGTTTATGAAAGAGTTATTAAGAAGTAGACTTTAAGTCTAAGTCAATCCTACAAAATCAGTTTGAAATTGGCACCTACTTATATATTATGAAATTGTCTTTATCTCTAGTCAATGTAGAATCTGCAACACATTCCCCCACGTGACATATGTATATCAAGCAAGAGACAAGACATTAAAGGGTGGTTCGAAAGTGACTTGATAATGAGTGACATTATAGGCCTAACAAATAACAAGTCTCGCTAGGATAAATCCTAACTCAACCCCAAAAAATTGACTTGTAAAGTGAGGTTTGCATTCACTTATATACTATAAAATCACCTTATCTTTATTCGATTTAGGATCTCCAACAAGATCCTTGTATTTTTGAAGATCAGAGTCAACCATAAAGATTTTATAATAGAATAAAATAATTCTATCAGATCAAAATTTCCATTGTACTAAATTCACTTTTATCGTTTACTTGAGTAGTTTTTTAGAAGTTTTATGCATGAATATTAGATTGCTTGCATGTAACTCAACTGGTGGGTGTGTTTAGGATTTGTATATAATTGTTAGGGTGTTGTTCCCTCCACCATCACCCCTTCTACTTCCACCTTCCCAATTTTCTTTAATTCCAATTGTATCTTTAGATTAATTTTTTTTACTTTTACTATTTTACTATTTTAATTTATTTGAAACCTAGTTCTCCTACTTTACTTTCCCTGTACTCAATCTTTCCATCTCTCTCATTTCTGTTTAACAATTTCTCTTCCCATTTCTCCCATTTTTGTTTTACTCTGCAACCCCAGTTCTCTTCTCCTTTTCACTTCTCCTTTTCTTTTTTCTTCATTTTCCTTTTGGGTTTCAAAGCTTCCGTGTTTCATGTCATTAAAAACGTTGAAGGTTGTAGTACACATCCCTTGGAACACTCGGGGAATCGGAGAATGAAAAAATAAAGACTAAAATGTGGCATTGTTCATTTATTGTACCAGGTTAGGGTCAAGCCCGGTGAAAGTGCCCTCGCATTTTATATTGTGGAAAACAAAAGTTCTACTCCAATAACAAGTGTTTCTACGTATAATGTGACTCCAATGAAGGTACTAACTACTGATGAATACTCTGTTCTATTCATAACAAACGATGTCCGTGAACTTTGATAGAGATGAACGACAATGGAATCTTTGAAACCCAAAAAGAAAATGAAGAAGAAAGAAATGGAGGAGGAGAAGTGAAACGGAGAAGAGAACTAAGGTTGCAGAGTAAAACAAAAATGGGAGAAATGAGAAGAGAAATTGTTAAACGGAAATGAGAGAGATGAAAAGATTGAGTGCAGGGAAAATAAAGTAGGAGAACTAGGTTTCAAATAAATTAAAATAGTAAAATAGTAAAAGTAAAAAATTTTAATATAAGGATACAATTGGAATTAAAGAAAAATGGGGAGGTGGAGGGAGAATGGGTGGTGGTGGAGGGAGCAACACCCTAATTGTTAAAATAACCCTTACAAAGATTACCACTCAACTTTACCAAAGTTTACCAAAGTTGTAGCTTATAATCTTATGATGAAATTTTATGTTCAAATCTTCTACAATTTCTCATTTTTCAAATGATCCAAATATATGAAAGTAGAGAGTAACATCCAAAAGTTGCTTGGTCCTAATTTGCATAAAAAAATTTAAAATTATTTGTAATGACCTTTAATATGGTAACTTTCTTTTCTTAGCAATGTATATATGTATAGGTTAAACAAAGCCTACCATTTCAAAAAGGCTCCAAAAGCTTGGTATAAAAAATTCAGTACTACCCTGATTCAGCTTGGTTTCAAAACTACCATCTTGATCCTTCTCTTTATTCAATAAACTTTCAATTACATCATTCTTATACTTATTTACGTTGATGATTCTTGTTACAGGTTCTTCCTCTTCTGCCATCACACATATCATCTCCACACTTAACAATATATTCTCTCTCAAAGATCTTGGAAAACTTAGCTTTTTTTCTAGATATCGAAGCACACTAGCAACACAATGACTCTCTTATGCTCACCCAAACAAAATATGCACAACATGCCTCAAAAAGCTTATATATGCTCTTTGAAAAAGCTCGACCAACTCTCATGATTTCCTCTATAAAGCTCACCATTGATGATTCCACAGCCTTTCAGGATCACACGTTCTATCGTCATATTGTTGGTGCTGCAGTATCTAACTTTCACGTCCTGATCTCACATACTCCGTCCACAAGTTTTCTTTCACTGTCACAGGTGATGACCAATTCATGTGTGATTATTTCAATTCAATGATAAACCTGCAAGTTTTCTTGCTCTAAAGCATCACAGTCATCATTTTCTTCTAGAAGAATAAATTGAAATTGAGCATAAAGAGTTTTAGTGCAGTGGCCACTATTACTGCCACAATAACACATCTGATTGTGACGATGATATAGGCCACAGGTCCAGGTTTCAGATCAGTGTTTGGTCGAATTTCTGGTCAGAGTTTGTGGCCAAAGATCTGGTAGCAGCAGAAAGCGAGAGGGTTCATATAAACATATTAAAAAAAATCATTTTTTTTAATTATATACAATTTCAAATTGTCAATTTCTTTCTTTTAATACTACCGCATGCTAAAGTTATTTTTTTATATAAGTTAGTCAAATGTTAACAGATTACGAGACTGTTTTCTTCAGCAAACTACAATAAACGTATCTCTTATGAAAAAGTTAGAAATTAATCTTTATTAACAGATATTTATTTATTTAAAGTTTGACTTATATTAACAAACGAACTCCATAATCATTTTTTGTTTCACGTATATAAGAGATATAAATTAATCTTGATTAAAGATATTTATCTAAATACTTAACGTATTTGAACGTCACGGATTCGATCGAGAATCAATTTTATGATCATATATTAATTATCTGTAAATCATATTTTATTTTAACTATTTGACTGAATCAATTTGAATTGTCCCGGATTTGGGTTCATATTTTTTCGTAACTTTTGACCAATAGATAAGGAAAATTCCTACATTTTGCTAGATATATATACTTACCTCTTTATTATTTCGAAATTTAACCTAACAAATGCTTTTACATGTATATTAAGTATATTTTGGATTTGATTTGATAAGAATTTTTCTCCTGAAATGGAACGTTGATGTGTAAAAATATTGGGGCCCAAGACAAGGACGCTCTCCCCACCTGGCCACTTGCACAAGACCCCACAAAACCCTAATTTCCAAGACCCTCCAAAAGCAGAGCTAGTTGTTGCCATTGTGCCATTGCAGCATATGTGTAGTGCCAGCCACAACAAGGAAGAAAAACTACATTAAATAAACAAACACTGTTGGAGACCGAATGCAAAGGGAAAACAAATTTGTAGCTCCCCAAACCACAACATGGCTCACCCCAAAGAGAAAAATTAATGTATTTTTATTTTTTTTCACAACAAAGCAGTTTTTGTTGTGCTGTTCTTCTATAATATAGTAGTTTTTAAGCATTTATAGATAGTTATTAGCTTTTGTTTACTCTTTTTTCTAAGATCTCTCATAATTGTCATTGTTTTTGCTTGCTTCTGTAAAGGCTTTTTCATCTCTTCCATGTTTTGTCCACTGAGATCACTTCCTTATACAAAATAGTCAAAATTAAAAAAAAAATGAATGAAAACACGTTTATAAGTAGAAGACTTCCTGATCGTCTGATCTACAACCAAACCATCTTCTGATGAAAACCCATCTGTTTTACTTGATTAAATAATCAATTGATTGATCAATCAATTAATTAATTAATTAATAACTAATCTCTTCATTACACCCTTTACTTTGATTCCCTTGAGCCATTGAATCTAATTCCTCTCCTCTAACATCTAAGCACCATTTTCCTTTCCCCTTTTCTCTCTCTTCTCTCTTTCTCTCTTTTTCTCTCTCTCTCTCTCTACCCTTCCACCCATTAGAGAGTGGAAAGACCATTCATATGTTTTCATATTTGGTTAGGTCATGGATACAAGAGATAGAAGAGACAGCCCTCTTTGTTAATTTCTCCTTAAGACCTAGCTGTGAAGGGTTTGACTTTTGTTGTCCCTTGAATTCAGAAAACGCAAAGCAAATCAATCTCCTGTTGCTAACATAACCCATAGCTGGCAAGTTGGCAAATTGCGTTGTAGCTTTAAATTTGCTTAACCTTGTTCTTGCTTTGTCATCAGAAAATATTATAGGGTAAGAAAACAGTGTGTTTGTTCAGATCTTCTTATTCTTTTCTTGGTTTCTTGGAGGAAGACACTCTCAAGAACAGCAATTCTGGCTAATCCTTGGTGGACCGGTCATCAGGTGGGGTTGGGTGCAGGGGTAGACCCTGCCACCAATTCGCCATCTTCCACCTTAAACAAACGTCACATGGACCTTTCCATCAACGAGAGAAGCTTCGGCAGAGAAAGAGAAGATGAAGAGGAAGAAGATAGAGACAACGGCGATGAACCCAAAGAGGGTGCTGTCGAGGTTGGAACTCGCAGGCCCAGAGGGAGACCACCGGGCTCCAAGAACAAGCCCAAACCACCCATCTTTGTCACCAGGGACAGCCCAAACTCCCTCAGAAGCCATGTCATGGAGGTTGCCGGTGGCGCAGACGTCGCCGAAAGCGTCGCCCAGTTCGCTCGCCGCCGTCAGCGTGGGGTGTGTGTTCTCAGTGGGAGCGGTTCTGTTGCCAACGTCACTCTCCGGCAACCGGCAGCACCGGGAGCGGTTGTGGCACTGCATGGAAGGTTTGAGATTTTATCCCTAACCGGAGCGTTTCTGCCTGGCCCTGCTCCGCCAGGTGCCACCGGACTTACTGTGTATCTGGCCGGAGGACAGGGCCAGGTTGTAGGAGGAAGCGTTGTTGGTCCTCTTGTGGCAGCTGGACCAGTGATGATTATAGCTGCCACTTTTGCTAATGCTACATATGAGAGGTTGCCACTTGAAGAGGAGGATGAAGACGGTGGCGGTGGTGGCAGTGTCCAAGGAGGAAGTACTCTGGGAGGGTCTCCTCCTGGAATCGGTAGCAGTGGCGGTGGTGGTGGTGACGGTGTGAGTGGTGGGAGCCACTTGCCCGGTGGGATTCCCGATCCTTCTTCTTTGCCTTTGTATAACCTTCCACCAAATCTTCTATCCAATGGAGGAGGCCCAGTGGGGCATGAGGCTTATGCTTGGGCACATGGCCATGGAAGAACACCTTTCTGAGCTCATAATCAAAGGCTTTAGATTGCAGTGAGGAGTTTCACAACTCTAATGTTGTGATCACATGATGCTGGATATGGCTGGTTCAAGATCTAATGATGTTGTGTTCTAGTTTGAGAGATTAGGAATTGAGGAAAAGAATTGCAAAGATTTAGAAAACTGGAGTAGTTGTGAAGATCAGTGGGAGACGAAGAACGGAAGACTGTTTTACTTAGCTCAGTGTATATGTATATTGGAGTAAGAACTTTGATTTCTGTGTTTTTTTCTTTCCTTTTGCTTTATGTGTTTGGAATAATGATGATGGCGTATTTTTAATGGATAAATTTCTGAATAGTTTAATCGAGTACATTTTAATTCATAATCTCTGTGTTATGTTTGATATTTTTGTTCTTGAGATATTATATTCATGTAAAAGATACATATATTTTACTTAGATGATATTTTTTTATGTCTCTGCATTATATTATTCATCTTTAAATATAAAAATGTGGTATAAAATAGTAGTTATCTTTCCTTATTTGGGTTCTTAATATTATCATTATTATTTTAGTACCCACTTTGGGGCTATTAAATACATGATGGGATCATTGATTAGACTTGCAGGATGTGAAGAAGTTTATGTTCATGTTTGGTGTTTAAGAGGAGAAAATTTGTGGTTTTCAACTGTTCTTTTCTACTGCCGAGAACAAAGTGAATCACTGTTTGCAATAGTTTGATATAACATGACAAAATGAATTAGACATATAGAACATTCATGCATGGTGTGAATTTGCTTCTTAATTATATTTAATTTTCAAGCATACCATGCTCATTCTTTATTAGGATTGTTATGAATGAGAACTTTGCATTACTTTGCTTGTTAAATGCACATACCAACCATGGATATCTTTTAAGGTGAAAAGATAATTGTATACACCCAACTTTATATTGACTACCCATGTAACTTTTTATTTATGGTAGTAAGGATAGAAAAAGTATTTAAACATTTATTTTCTCTCGATTTTCTTAATAATAAAAAGATTTTAGAACAATGTAATGTATAAAAAGAGAAGTGGGAGTAGATGTAATATAAAATATTTTAAATAATATATAGAAGATGGCTTGCCTTTTCTGTCTTGGCAATTATTGTTTGGGTAACATGATTCATATAATAGTTTTAACAACACTTTTATATATATATTATTACTCTCTCTTTTTACACATCACATGCTCATATTATTCTTCATTTCTTTCAAGATAATTAAAAGAATTAGTTGCATTAAAAAAATGTCCTTACTATCATTGCCAACTTCCTTGGACACAGAATCTAAAAGATCTAAACCAAAGAAAAATGTGGGAGTCAAGCAATTTATCTGTTCTAGTTTAAAGCGCATATACTTTATTTTAATTAATGCAATCTTATAGTAAAATTTATTCACAACTACTTTAATTTATGTTTCCTTGTCCACTCCATTTTAGAAACTCAAACTTAAGCAAGTTTAAATATAACATTTTTATGGTAAATTATCGTATTTAAGATATTATCTATTTTCAAGTTAAAATTTTTGTTTTTTAAAAATACATTAAAAAATTAAGGAAAAATATATATCTAAATTATTTTTAACCTTAATTTTCAATCTATGTTGGACTATTACAATACTAAAACAAGTTTTCAATTGAAGATTAAGGAAAACAGGAGTTTTAGTGTCTCAATTTTGTTTCGATAAAAAATGTTAATGTTTCAACTCTAAGTCTATTAAGATATATATATATATATATATATATATATATATATATATATATATATATATATATATATATATATATATATAGAGGAGGTGTTGGTCACTTTGAAACTTAGAGTTCTTTTAATAGTTTTGTTTTTAAATAATACCTTAAAAGGTTGAAGAAAAAAAGTGTAATATTTTTTTATATCTTGTCTTCAATTAAATGAATCGAAGTTACGTTTTATTTTTGTTTAGATGACAGAAATTTCCATAATTCAGCAAAATGACTCACATAGCTAAGGATGCTTTCGAACTATATATATTACTTAACCAGTGTTGCCCTAAATTTTTCACTGTTATAAGCTAATGTCAACAAGCTACACCATAAGCTATAAGTTATACACAAATTGAGTAATGTTAACAACCTACGTTGTGAGTGTGAGCCATGTATTTTAATTGATCATAATCTTATTGATTTAGCTTAAAATCAATTTTTTAATGTTAAACATTATCTAAAATGAACTTAATAGGTATTTCAACAAAGAATTAAATAATTAATCAAACACAAGAGCATAGTGATCAACATTTCAGGAAGAATATTCTTGCGTATACGCATTTGTTTCAGATTGTTGTACCTGCCTCTTAGACTTTATAGAACGATTATACTAATTGTTTTGTTTTTAATGACTTGATTTAATTACTTAGATATAAAATGAGTTGGAAGTACACTTTACATTGCCTACTATTATAGTTTCTAACAATAATTAGTAAATACACACAATCAAACGAGTAAGACCCACCATAATATCGAGCTTCAACAATCTAAAATGTATATTAATTTTAATAGCCTTAACTTTAATATTTTTTTTCCACTTAAATTCACTTTCAATTCCAATAGTTTTTGTACAATTATAAATTGCATAAAATTTTAATTACTGATTTAGTCTTTCAGTCCTTCAAATTAAATAATGTTGATCCATCATTAATAAATGTTTAATTAACGGAGGATGTCACATTGGAATAATATGCCTAATAGTAACATTTTTTTAATAATACTTTTACTTATAAATATCATTTTTCAACTATTAAAGAATTTATTAATATTTGACCAATACTTAATTTTGGAAAATTAAAATATGGGGAAATATATTTTTTTACAAAACTTTATCAGAAACAGAATATAACTGCTCTAGCACATAAAACAAATTTCACAAAAATCATATGTAGACAAGCTAAATATAATTTTTCAATAATTACAAAATTCAGAACTAGGAAATAGTATAACATTTTTAGACTCTCCATCGAGTTAAACTGATACAAGAATATATGATGGCGTTTAAGAGAAGGCAATAAAAAAAATATGAAGCAGGATTTTTATTGATCAATAAATTGAATTAATTTATAAAAAGATACTATATAATATATTGATTCATAAAAAAATATTTTATATGTAATTCGTGAAAAAATATTTAATTTTCTAATGTTTAATTAATCCGAAATGGAAAGAAAGAGGTTTGAATAATTTTCTTTTTCATTTCTTTTCTCCTTTTAGAAATTCTAAAACATTCGATTTGTCGCATGTGCACCTCCTCAGTATAGCAGAAACTAAGTGTTGAACTGTGTGTAATGGGGACAATACATAATAAATTAATTGATTGAACATCCTTTGCAATTTGTTCAAAGCAGAAGCTGCTTGGTACTGTTTGGAGCATGGCTCTTCCTTGTTTGCACATGATTTGATCAAATTGCAGAAACTTTTGTCATCATATAAAGTTGTCGACATTATTGAGTCCCCAGAAACTTCATGAAAAGCTCATTAGTGCAGAATAGAGGATTTTCAGTCCATGCCAATATAGTAACATAATTGAAAAAATTACTTAGTCCAAGAACAGTATAATTAGCATATACATTAATTATATATTAATGGAAACATTGGTTCCTCCAAAAACAAAACAGACAGGGAGAGATATGAGATAAGTGTTTGGCTGTATGTGCCTTGTGCAAAGTTCCTAGTTCTCACATTAAAATATGCTTCCAATTATTTTCCTTCATCATTTTAATAATATTATGTGATTGCAGCTTTTGTCCTTCTTATCTGTTTGAGCACATTAAGGGTCATTACATACTATTAATAAAAGGGAGGAAACATATGTAGTTTTGGTGTCACATAGAAACCTTCAATACATTACATTGACCCTTGTTTTTATTTTCCACACATTGGGGTTTGAGATAACAATAATGCAAAATTATCACATTTTAATTTTTTTTTACCTAATTCTACTTTTGATTTATCATTTATAATCATGATTATGTAATTTAAGTTACTCAAAGTTTTATAAATTTGCTAATTGAATCTTTTTGATTATGTAAATATATAATTTGCACAAAGTTATATAATTTTTTTTTTAATTATATATATACAAGTCAATGGCTCATTAACATCTTCAAATTTTATAAAAGGACTAAGTTTTACCATTATAATATTTCGATATTCAATTAGCACATGAAAGATTAAAATCACATATTTATTATATTAGAAGAATCTAATTGTGAGGTTTGAGAGAGTAAAATTAAAGTAAAAAAAACTAAAATATAATTAACTCTTGATTTGGTTAAAAATTAAGTCCATATATAAAAGAATTATTGTCATCGAAGATTAAAGGTTTAAAGCATTATTTTATTATAAGGGATGATAACCTAATTTGCTTTTAAATAGCAAGTGTTATATATTCATGTCAATATAAAAGAGTTATCGTTAATTATGAGTATTATAAAATGAAAATTTGATTATGGTGTGAGATCTTGTACCTTACTATAATGGTGTTTGAAAAGGTTTTCGAAGGCACATGCCAAATAAAATTAATATTTAGAAGAGAAGAAAGTATCGTTATAAGATGTGTTTGAAGGAAGGGAAGACCAAGTTTAAATGTTAAAGAATAGTGTTGTATGGATTCAAACAACTAAAGTGTTTTTATATTATGCAACACGGTTTTGAAAATTCCACTTTCAGCATGTTTTACACATTGATTTTTTTTTTAATATTTTCTCAGTTTACCTTGATAATTTATAAACATCAGTGACTAATACGTAATTAATTAGGTGAGAGTTGGAGTTATAGCAACTGGAAATTACATATTTGGTGAAGGGTGACATGTGATGGTTGAAATGTATCTTATTGTATATATGAAGTAGAGTATCCAAAATTCTTCATTTCATATAATTATTTGCTGATAAAAGAATTGAAATAAATACAAATTGATATGTTGTTTCAATTTAATTATTTAAAATATTTATAATATGTTGTTTCTCAAATTATATCATGATCCCATTTTTTAATTATATGTAAACTTCTCTTTTATTTTTAAAAAAATTATATTATCACTTTTGTTTTCAAGTTACACATGACCTTCCTTTAAATTTTAAAAACATTATTCCTAACAAATTCTAATAAGAAAGATCACTGTAATAGTAAAATAAAATCAGTAGGTATAAACGTAATTAAAAAAATTCAATAAGAGTATCATAGTAATTTTTTCTTTAATTTATTTTTAGGATTACTTTCACTAAAATTGTTTTGAAATAATAAGCTTACTACTGCTTTCAACACAATTTCAGTAGTGTAAATATAACATAATTATATTGTTGATAACAAGAAAATTTGATTAAAATATACACTTAAAGTACCTAAAACTGATGAGATAACTAACTTTAGATACAAATTTAATAACAAGTTTTGAAACTTATTAATGTTCGTAAACTTATGATCAAGATTTGTACCTCCTGAATCAATTTTTAGTTAATAAATTTATTATAGTGAACAAGTTCCATAAAAATTAGAGAACTAGTGACGGAAAACGATGTGGAAGTTAATTGAACTCATTTTACAAATTAATTAACTGTTCTTCTAGTTTAATTCAAGAGGTTAGTACTAAACATATTAAATCAACAAGGTGCACTGTCAAATTAAGTTATGTTATTTCACAATTTCTTTTATTAAAAAATAAATTTTTAAATCTAACACAATTCTATAAAATTAGTTTATAAAATGATATTTACATTTATTTAGTATTGTAAATTAATTTTTATATAATCAAATATGAAACTTTTAAAATAATAAATCTAACAAACAACAAATTTTGTTAAAATAAATTATAAGTCATGATTTTGATTTTTAAATCTATTTCATAAAACTGACTAATAAAATAGATTTGAATTCCCTAATCTTTATTTTAGTTAATGTGGTACTTAAAATTTACTAGTTGTGAAATAGATAAAGTTTTTAATTGAGCTAGTAATGATAATTTACTATATGCACAAGGTATATGCATGCACGTAAAGCTAAGTCACATCCATGTTTAAAGTTAATTTAATATATACATATTTAAGTGTACATATATAAGAGAAAAATAAAAAGTTTTTAAGAAGACTAAAATTGAATGGAATTGCATGATTAAATTTGAGTGCAAAAAGGTGATAGGATTAAAATATATGAAAGGTGGGGAAAGAAGACTATTCTTGACATGGTGATTTTGTTTTGATGGATAGATTATCATTAACAAAACGAATCAAGAAACAAAAACGACAAAAGATTGAAGTGACATGGAAATATAAATTATGATGAATTATTCAATTCACCCCATCCACAACTTTAACCTTTCACAATCTTTCAAGACAAAAGAAACTTGAAAAAGGATCTTGTCTTTTGTCCCAGAACAAACCTAGATCAGATAGCAAGACCTTACTGTGATGTATGTGAATACACAGACATTTTTTTCATACACGACAACATAAATATCTATGAAAAACTGCTCTCTACTATTTTTAGAATCAATTTATGTGTCATTCCAGGTTTAAGAAATAAAATTATTTCTCATTTATCACGTTATTATGATAATTAAAGAACATTTGTTTCTTTACTATAATACAACTTTATTAATTCCATATATGTGTATATATAACAACATTCGTCATTACCCGAAGGAGAGATAATTAAAATAAAATAAACTATATGTCTTCTTTCATTTTAGTTTTAGACTGAAAAACAGTTGTTGTTTCTGGATTTTGATTGATTGTACAAATATGATACCTTATACTTACTTATATATTGTCAGCCTTTGAAATAAAGTTGAACAATGTTTAATAAGTTATGTATTTAATATACACATTTTTCTTTCCACATTGAATGTGATAAGTTATTATTAGAATTAATTATGATATACTTTATTAAAAGATATAAATATTGTAAGTGTTGCGCGACTTTGATTAATTAGCATATATATTTTGACTAACACACATGTTCCAAACAATAAATTTGCTTTTTTGGCTGCTTAAAGACAGATATAATATAATAAAACCTCACCTGTATGACCTTTTTAAGATTGGTGTTTATAATGTTTAGTTTATGAGTATTTTAATTATGTGATTTTAATATTTCATTTATTTAGTATGAATTTAAATTTTAAAAAATGATGCGATTCAGCCCATTGTTAGCTTTCATTTAAATATTTATTAGATTTTATCATTTTAACACATGTGGTATAGTCAAATAAATATTTAACATGTCACTAAAGTACTCGTGTGATATTAATGTGACATGCAAAAGATTAGAAAATAAACCATCCTTCATTTAGTCAGCACTACTAAATTTGTTTAATATTTAATTAACAAATTATGAAAATATAAAATTATATAATTATTGTTTTTGAAATTCCACGTTTTTTTATAAAGAAAACACTTCTAAGTACAAAGAATACTTAAACCTATATACAAACAAGAAATCAAATCTTTATTTTGAAATATACGTAAGAGTTGAACCACTAAAAAAAACATGGAAAAATCCTTCATGTTTGCAATTAAATCAAGATCACTACCTTAATTTTATAAATTATCAGTGACAAAACTACTATTTTTCTCAACTTTTTATTATGAAAATCATCACCCACAGATCGATGCAACAAAAAATCACCATCAATCCCTTCATAATTAATATATCCTATTTGAAATTTAAAGAAAACAACATATATTTACATTAATAAAAATTAACTTCAATTAAAACACAACAAATCAAATTCACAACCTTGTCATATTACATAATTCGGAGCACTTTCATAATATCTAAATCGTGAAAATTTAAAAAATATTTATTCAAGAATATTTTCATGAACGTAGAAATGGAAATAATCATATATTATTAAGAGGTGTGACTACGTTCTATCATCTGTCTCCATTGGTGGGTAACTCACCTACTTATAGAAAAAAAAAAACAAAAAAAAAAAGAAGCCAAAACGTAAGCATTTTTTTATGATTAAACCTGGAAAAAAATGAAGAAAACGAGATTGGACATCCAATATTCTACATTTTGGGTGTTGCTCCCTCCACCACCACACCTTTCTTCCTCCACCTCCCCTTTACTATTTTGCCCTTAAATAAAATTTTATTTTTAGGGTTAATTTTTTTAATTTTACCCATTCACAACCTATTCCACTAATAACCTATTTTAGTTCCTCCTACATGAGTAAAATATTTTTCTTTTATTTTAACATTATTTTTCTTCATCTCTTTCTTTTGTCGCAGTGAGATACTACAAGTTGTAAAGGTTGGTGGTAGTAGAAAGAATTATCAAGTAGTCTCCCTCTCGTGGTGCAGTGTCGCTCTCGTGATGCAGTGTCGCTCTCGTGGTGCAGTGTGTGGAGTGGTGCAGTGCGTGTGTTGTAACATCCCAAATTCTCACATTGGATAATTCATAATTTATATATTGTAACATTACATTTACGGTAACATCCCGTAATCTCACCCTTTAAAATTTCCTAGTTGATATAAGTCTATACATGTAAAAATGTTCTAATTATAGTTCTTCTACTTCTCCCTTCCTTGGCACTGAGTGAGGCAACATTCCTTCATCTGCTCCCGTATAACGAATTATACGATCATCGCACATACCCAAACACAAACAAGTAGGGTGAGCTAACATGCAACCAATCATTTATGAAACATGCATGCAAACCTCATATAATAATTATGTCATACATACTCATACCATCATACAACAATCACATCATACAAACACAAACAAGTAGGGTGAGCTAACATGCAACAAATCATTTATAAAACATATATAATTACCTTGATATAAACATCATATAATAATTATGTTCGACACTCTCATACCACAATTCCTATTAGACACTCGTCTCACAATACCCAATAGACACCACAATACCCAATAGACACTCATCCGGATGATACGTTGATGAGCGGTCACGGGAAGTTATGCACTTGTAATGACTTCTACTTCTTCTTTTTTTTAATATACTTTCAAAATACTTCATACCATTTACAAGGTTAATCCCCTCACTATGTCCAAAACCGGCACATAGACCAGGACCTCCTGCTCCTCTCACCACATAATTCATCCCTCTCTACTTGAGACTAGATGATTATTAGAGTATCAGGATAACCTCCAACTACGGGACCCTCAACATCAACATATACACAAATACCATAATATTACTGAATCTCTCCACGAGACTCATGCCATACTCATTTTCCTCAACTCACATTATACCCCTACAAAATCTCCCCATAATACTCATAACATGTTCAGATGCATAAATTCAAATGCAATATAATAAAATACAATCATCGCATAAATCACACAAACTCAATATATTGCATAATAATTTAACAGTACTCAATCTGTTCAATAGGATTTAAGTTAAAAACTTGTCGAGTAGACTTCCAGGAAAGAGAGGTGCGTCACAATGGACAACTTAAGTACCAAGTCTTTCCTTAGCCAAAGTGTTCCTCAACTAGTTTTTAACAAATTTCTTATTTACAGATTCAAAACAACAGCATATAATATTAACACTGAATTTCAATATAGATTAACATACAGTAAGCATTAACAGTATTCACACAGCAGAATTTCAATATATAGTAATAAAACAATACTAAATCATAATATAAAAGCATAGAACTATTAAATCATAATATAAAAACATATAAAGGTTAGCTCCCCTACCTCTATTCCAGACGTCTCTTGCTCTGAATTTATTTCTCCGAAACCTTTCAGAACCTCTACCCTTCTTGCAACTAAAAATTTCTCTCTAACTTTCTCTCACTTGATTTCTCTTCTCTTGGTGCAGAATAATCTTCCCTCCCATGGTTATTTATAGTAAAAAAAATTTACTATTCATTAATATTTTAATATTATTTATTATTTTAATATTATTTAAAAATAATATTTCAATCATTTTCTCACCAAATCTGATCCTAATTTCTACCTACTACTTTCTTCCATGCTAAGAAATCCAAATGCTGAAAATTTATTTTTACTATTCACTTTTTACTATTTACTATTTACTTTTTACTATTTACTATTTACTTTTTACTATTCAATTTAAAAAAATTTACTAAATAAGTTACCAAAAATTTGAACCTCTCCTTCTAAAATTACTATAATTTTATATCCAAAATTTACATTTTTCTATCCATTAAAATTATTATTACTAATAAAATACTAAAATTTACTACTATAAATATATATATATATATATATATATATATATATATATATATTTTTTTTATGGGTCTTACATTCTCCCCAACACAAAAAAATTTTCGTCCTCGAAAATTCAAAAATTCGAAATAAAGTTATGATTATTTCACCTTATCTCCTAGTTTCCTTGTAAATTCATTTACTCTACTTATTTTGTGCATCAAATTTCTAGCATGTCAAATTTGAAATGTATTCACGAAAAAAATTAAAATCATAAACCTTCAAAACACTTTTACTTGACACTTTTAGCCCCATGAAAACCACCATTAAACATACCTCACTAGTCTCAAAATAATTCATTAATGTTTTAAAAGAACTCATCACTCATAAACTATTAATCACAAGATTTCATAAAACTTTTCATTCCTACTATAACAAGAAAGTAATTCTCCTTATAGATCCCTATTTAAGACTTCCATGACCCCATTAAACTCTAAGAATCATTTTTTTTTTTCCGTAACAACTTTCCATTATTTAATACAGTTTCTACTCCTAGAAATCGTACGCCTCCAAAAGCCACTTATGTTTACCAAAATTTTATACTAGATTGCTCCACCTTACCCTATACTTCTATTTTCCGTAAAATTTCTAATTACTCTGATGATTACACGGAGTCCAAAACACTATTACTAAACAATTCATCCTTATGTTTTCTTTTCTATACCCATTTAACAAGGACTTGTCCAAAAATAATACTTATTTTGAGTATGCTTTATAACATCCATAGAAACTCTTCCACACTTAAGATTATGCATCATTTCCTTCACTCGTCCTTGATGAACTTATCTGATTCTCGGTAATATTGCATTCACCCTTAACTACACTTAATGTTCAACAATCAACTCACAATTCTTGAAGACCATAAACTTCTAAAAACATATTGTAACATGACCAAACTATCCTTTCGATCATACCCTAGACTGCAATATCTATCCTTCACTTGCATTGGTCAGACATCCCTAAAATACTCATCTTCATCCTTTACATCACCATTGAGGTTTGAATACTACCACATAACTATACCTGATGAAATTTCTCCAATCACAACCTACAACTTCTTAATTATTCCTAATTCCCTAATCACATTAGTGTTGCAACCCTCCTTTTTATCTATTTCCAAACTCTTCTTCTTCCTTATCTTGCCATATTCATAATAATATCAATTCAACCTACACTACCTCTACTAACTTTAACATTCCAAAATCAATAAAATTTACAACCATAAATCATGACATTTTAATCCTATCATAAAAATACCAAATATTTTGCATAAGCCGAAAGCCAAAATTTTCGTACCTGGATTTTCTCCACTACTCCTCATACCAAAATCACATATTCAAATCTTATCTCTAATGTATTTACTGAAAAAAATCTAACCATCTCCTTTTAATCATCCATTTAGCTTAGAATCCTTCCAATACTTCATTCTTTTCTAAAGACCTCGTGTTCTCTTAACTTATAAATTTCTCCTCCTATTAAACTTTCTCTCAATCCTCTTTATGCCTTATACAACTTCTTATTTACTCTTCTTCGTCTAATATTTGATTTATTCTTAATCTACTTCAGTATTCCTATCCCTTTTTATTTTAAACTTTATCTTCAAATCTTCCACCATTTTCTTTCTTCAGATTCCAATCATCGCTGATACATCAATCCATGTTACCAATCTCACACAATGCCACTCCGTTTCTCATCAATACTTCCTTCTCTTCTGACTTCTAACGTTACTGATATACTAAACCAAACTGATTTCTCAAACCTTGCCACATTCATGCTTATCCAAAGCTTCTCTTAATCTAGCCTTTGAACTCAACTCCTTTTTTGTGAAACGTAAGATATCTCATCTATTAATTTTGTTCTAGAAACTTCTAAAAATTTACTTCTAAACACCAACATCTTCACTCATCCTTTGAAACTTAAACTCTAGTATTATATCTCCCTATCAAGGCTTTAACTAATTCTAATATATTTCCTCAAACCCTCAGAATTAAGAAAGGAAAATCATCTATGGTAAAAGTCATGGTAATTAGACACAATACTCTACTATCTAGATTTAGAGGAAATGGTAAATTATACCATTTAGACTCAATTCTTCACAGAGAAGACACGGAAGACTCACAACACAGAGGTCATCCTAAGGACGAACTGCTCTGATACCATTAATGTAACATCCCAAATTCTCACATTGGATAATTCATAATTTATATATTGTAACATTACATTTACGGTAACATCCCGTAATCTCACCCTTTAAAATTTCCTAGTTGATATAAGTCTATACATGTAAAAATGTTCTAATTATAGTTCTTCTACTTCTCCCTTCCTTGGCACTGAGTGAGGCAACATTCCTTCATCTGCTCCCGTATAACGAATTATACGATCATCGCACATACCCAAACACAAACAAGTAGGGTGAGCTAACATGCAACCAATCATTTATGAAACATGCATGCAAACCTCATATAATAATTATGTCATACATACTCATACCATCATACAACAATCACATCATACAAACACAAACAAGTAGGGTGAGCTAACATGCAACAAATCATTTATAAAACATATATAATTACCTTGATATAAACATCATATAATAATTATGTTCGACACTCTCATACCACAATTCCTATTAGACACTCGTCTCACAATACCCAATAGACACCACAATACCCAATAGACACTCATCCGGATGATACGTTGATGAGCGGTCACGGGAAGTTATGCACTTGTAATGACTTCTACTTCTTCTTTTTTTAATATACTTTCAAAATACTTCATACCATTTACAAGGTTAATCCCCTCACTATGTCCAAAACCGGCACATAGACCAGGACCTCCTGCTCCTCTCACCACATAATTCATCCCTCTCTACTTGAGACTAGATGATTATTAGAGTATCAGGATAACCTCCAACTACGGGACCCTCAACATCAACATATACACAAATACCATAATATTACTGAATCTCTCCACGAGACTCATGCCATACTCATTTTCCTCAACTCACATTATACCCCTACAAAATCTCCCCATAATACTCATAACATGTTCAGATGCATAAATTCAAATGCAATATAATAAAATACAATCATCGCATAAATCACACAAACTCAATATATTGCATAATAATTTAACAGTACTCAATCTGTTCAATAGGATTTAAGTTAAAAACTTGTCGAGTAGACTTCCAGGAAAGAGAGGTGCGTCACAATGGACAACTTAAGTACCAAGTCTTTCCTTAGCCAAAGTGTTCCTCAACTAGTTTTTAACAAATTTCTTATTTACAGATTCAAAACAACAGCATATAATATTAACACTGAATTTCAATATAGATTAACATACAGTAAGCATTAACAGTATTCACACAGCAGAATTTCAATATATAGTAATAAAACAATACTAAATCATAATATAAAAGCATAGAACTATTAAATCATAATATAAAAACATATAAAGGTTAGCTCCCCTACCTCTATTCCAGACGTCTCTTGCTCTGAATTTATTTCTCCGAAACCTTTCAGAACCTCTACCCTTCTTGCAACTAAAAATTTCTCTCTAACTTTCTCTCACTTGATTTCTCTTCTCTTGGTGCAGAATAATCTTCCCTCCCATGGTTATTTATAGTAAAAAAAATTTACTATTCATTAATATTTTAATATTATTTATTATTTTAATATTATTTAAAAATAATATTTCAATCATTTTCTCACCAAATCTGATCCTAATTTCTACCTACTACTTTCTTCCATGCTAAGAAATCCAAATGCTGAAAATTTATTTTTACTATTCACTTTTTACTATTTACTATTTACTTTTTACTATTTACTATTTACTTTTTACTATTCAATTTAAAAAAATTTACTAAATAAGTTACCAAAAATTTGAACCTCTCCTTCTAAAATTACTATAATTTTATATCCAAAATTTACATTTTTCTATCCATTAAAATTATTATTACTAATAAAATACTAAAATTTACTACTATAAATATATATATATATATATATATATATATTTTTTTTTTTTTTATGGGTCTTACATGTGTTGCTTCCTTAAGGTGTGTTTTCGAATAAACCTTCAAATAAAACCCTAAAATAAAAAACGTAACTTTTAAACGGTGACATCCTTCAACGGATGTCAACATCCGTTTAAGGAAAGAACGGATGTCAACATCCGTTTAAGGAAAAAAACGGATGTCAACATCCGTTTAAGGAAAAAACGGATTACGTTTTTAATTTTAGGATTTATTTTATTAGTTTATTCTTTATTTTGGAAATATTTTAATAATTTAATTTAAATGTTTTGATTTATTATTTTTTAATATATTTTTAATGTATTTTAATAATATAAGGAAAATGAAGAAGAAAGAATCGTATGAGGAGAAGTGAAACGGAGAAGACAAATGGAGTTGTAAAGTAAAACAGAAGACAAATTGTTAAACGAAATTGAGAGATGGAAAGATTGAGTGCAGGGAGTAAAGTAGGAGAACTAGGTTTGGAATAAATTAAAATAATAAAAATAAAAAATTTTAATTTAAGGATATAATTGGAATTAAAAAAAATTGGGGAGGTGGAGGGAGAAAGGTGTGGTGGTGGAGGGAGCAACACCCCTACATTTTTAATTGAATAAAAAATTTAGCAAATACCACGTTGATTTTAGTAGGTCCTCGAATTTTTTATAAGCCAAAAAGATACTCTCAATCATTCAAAATTTCCTAAAATTGTAACAAAAAAACTCGACGAATCATGTGTTGTTATTTTATACCAACACTGACGCTGGAAAAATAATTATTTTAAGCAAGTTTTTCTATTTAGAAATATCACAAAAATATAGAACAATGGATGGTCAATGATGACCTTTTCTCTTTATCACGTTAATGTAATTAATTAATAGAAAGATTATCAGATTTATGAAACTCATTATGTACTTATCCAGAAAGTTCATGTGATTAGCAGTACTAACTTTTCCTTTAACTAGAAAACAAAGCATTGAACAAGTCAAACTTTTTTTTATCCTAGTCAAGACTTGTTGTATATATATAGTTCATTAAACTTTTTTTTTTCTAAATTACTAATTAATTAATGAGTCTATTCTTTCATTTATTTATGAAACTTAAGCTAAAAAAATGAGTTAAATTTGAATAGTTAGTTTAGAAAAAGTTTAGCAAGTTGGATTAATTGATTAGTGGCACTAAAAAGAAGTTGAAGTTTAGTGGTGAAAGCATCCTAGAGGCATAGCAAAGGGAGGAGGACCCATATTTCACATGGAATCACGTGTCTTAGTTCCTAATCCACAATTATTAAATTCCAAAATTTTTAGCAACTTGAATGCAACATTCCAAAGCAAAAGTTGGAAATTTGATGGACCCCATTATTTGTTAATCCTATAATTATTAGGTTTTGTATATATTATAATCACCCCCATGAATGGGCATCATTAAACAAATATATATTCTCTCCATGTAATGCAATCAACTAATTATGTTTAAAGGAATCCACTAAGCTTGCATTAATGAAATTTGGACCGCCCATTAAACTTTTTTTATTTGCAAAAGTGAGACTCAGGATTAATTAATTAAATAAGTTGGTATGGTGGGGCACATTCAAACATCATCAAGAAAATTCACGGAAAATGTTGGCTTTTGCTCTCTAAGTCTTGCTCCTTTTGTTCATTCTTGTCATGGAGTACACATCATCTTTTACCCAAATCAGATCGAGTTTAACCTAATTTTTAAAGAGCAAATATTCATCTGGATAGTAATTTATTCAAGTAGAAAAATGCTATTTTAAAACTTGAGTTTATATTTATTCTATTGTATTTTAAAATGAGAATTAACAGGTTTAAACAGTTGATTATTCAACAAAATGTCACAACATTTTGGTAATGTCGATACATCTAATCGTTTAAAAATGGAAATCAATATAATTTAAATATTTATTTATTTTTTAATTATTTTAAACATCTTTTAAAAATAAAATAGAGATCGGAACACGAATGTCTAGTTATACAATCTCATTCGTCTTCTTCTTCGTATTTTTTTTTATAAATTTGTGATTTTTGGAGAGGCTCTTCTTTTGACAACTTTGTTTGTGGTTGTGCATGTGCCATTAGAGAGTTTCAAAGCTCCTTCTCTTTGTGCCTGGTTTTGCATCCTAGACTTTCTTTCTGTCCAATCACATTGTTGGGTCCCTCTGAAAATGATCGATAGTATGGGACTTAGGTAAGTGCTTTTTATATTTTCAGATTGTTGTTAGAATTGAATATATGGTTAATTTTGACAATTTCAATCACAAATAATACATTAAATTTTCTATTCTATTGTTGATATTGAAATTTCAGAAAATTTTCTAAACATAAAGTAGATTGTTTCATTTATTTTTTAAATTTAAAAAATATTTAAAATTACACGAACTGGATTTGTTTACTTCACTGGAGTAAATATTTTGAATTGTTTAAAATTTATAGTTTAAACCCTGGTAGTACATATTTTAAATATTTAAAATTATAGTTTAGATAGGTAAATTTTTTTAATTAAATAAAATTATAGGGACTAAATTCAAAAATTATATTATAAAGACTAAAATATAGTGAAATTACAATATCTAAAAAGTAAGACATATATACGATATTGACTTTATATGTTTTACATATATTTTAATTGAAACTATTCAAATTAATAGATGTTTAAAAAAAATATGTATGTTTAATTGAGATGTGTCATGTTTATTTTAGTAATTTTGTTTATATTTAATTTTAAATTTATATTTACATTGAGTATATTTTAGTTTTCATTTGAGGTTTAGTATGCATGATTAATTATCAAGCAATTGCACTAAATCTTGAATTATTTGCTTTGGACACTAAGACTTTTTTTTTTCATAGTAAATTAGAGATTAAATATAACCTTAAATTTGATAAAATTTCAATTTAAAACATTTTGTGTTGTTATTTAAGTGAATACGTGACTGGTGAAGTATAGGTAGAAATTTGTGATGATGATGACAAAACAAAAGTTGATGATCTTATAATTCAATTTCTAATTACCATATTATAATGGTTGAAGTGGAAATATTTGTAGGTACAATGACACAACATAGGTTTCGTTTTTGAAATGGATAATGTTATTGTTTCAATGTATATCTACCTACAAATGCATAACAAAACTTCCATGTTAAATATTTGTTTTATTTTTTAGTAGTTTAAACATATTTTAGTAGTTAGGTTTTGTTTTGTTTGCCACAAGAGACACTTTAGATTAAAATAGATGGTTCGGATATTATAGTTGGTTTTCCTTTCGTCTTGCTAAAATTACTATGATTTAAAATATTAATTTTATATGTTTTCATTTAGTACCAAAATAAGCATTGCACCGACAAAACAAAGTGCTTTTGCATATGGTCATGGTTGTAATGATGTTAGTTTATAGAGAAATGATACTTTGAGATATATATATTTTTTAGGTTTAATACCTCTTTTTGTCCCTCGAAAGAGGGCCAATGTTCAATGTGGTCCCACCTTTTTTTAGAAGTTCAATGTGATCCCAACTTTTGTAAAAAGTGTGCAATCAAGTCCTTTTTGGAAACGGCGTTAAGTTTTTAACGGAGCAGCTGACAGGATGGACTGAAGTTAGCTACGTGGCTTTGTGTGGGTAATACGTGGCAGTGAGAGGGTGATACGTGGCTGTGAGAGGGTAAATTTGGTAATATTAGTGAGGTTAGGAAATCAGAAGTTAGGGTTTCAGGAGTTTTAGAGAAATTGCTAATTTGGGATTTATCATCGTGGAGGAAGTGTGTTGAAATCTGAAGCGCGAATTGGAAACCACAAATCTGAAGCTCAAATTGGAAACCGCAAATCAGGTTAGGGTTTACGTTTGATAATTTTATGAAATGTAGTCGTTGTGAATTGGACTGATATACATGAAATGGTTACTGCTGTTTCTTACCCCCTGACGGCCAGGTATGTTTTTCCTCCTCTATATGCATTCTTGCCTCACAATGCTTCATGATTTATACAAATTTTTAATTCATAAATTTAATGATTTTTCCCTTTCTAACTGTTACAGGGTGTTCTAGTGGGTACACATAAAGGTGGCTTTGGATTCCCACCATATTTCCATGACCCATTTTTTCCTCCCTGTTTCCATTCACTTCACTGTAAGACTTAAGTGCTAAAACACAATTCACTTCAAAGGTGGGAAGCCCCATTTCTTCCATAGTTACCAGAAAATTCCTTACATTTTCGAAGTATTGGTAAGTAGACAGAGGTGCCCATCAGGAATGATAACACTATCGCAGGGGACTTCAATTTTGTTAAGAGCATTGCAAAGGACAATGCCACTTCGTAATGCAAATTAGAAACCGCAAATACCAATTTCTCTGCAACTCAAACCCTAACTTCTGATTTCCTAACCTCACTAATATTACCAAATTTACCCTCTCACAGCCACGTATCACCCTCTCATTGCCACGTATTACCCACACACAGCCACGTAGCTAACTTCAGTCCACCCTGTCAGCTGCTCCGTTAAAAACTCAACGCCGTTTCCAAAAAGGACTTGATTGCACACTTTTTACAAAAGATGGGACCACATTGAACTTCTAAAAAAAGGTGGGACCACATTGAACATTGGCTCCCTTTCTAGGGACCAAAAGAGGTATTAAACCTATTTTTTATATTTATTTTATATTATTTTAGAAAATATATATAAAAATTTATTTTTTATGATTATATTATTTTTATAATGTGTGTCAAAAAATGTATGTTATGTTACCATTAATTTTTATCTTTTATAACGTAAAAATATCTTTTCGACAATCATTATAAAATAGTATTTCTTTTACCTTGTACATATTTATAAGATTATAGAGTTATACAAGTAATGTTATTTTGTATGAAAAAACTATTTTCTCGATTTTTTATTATATTTGTTAAGAATATGATAAGATGGAATTGAAAACATTATGAACAAGTCATGACTTATATATTATTACTTAATATTAAATACTGGAAAGAATATATGTGAGAATCATATTATATGAATATGAATCCGATGAATAATATACAAGAAGAAAAATTTATAAATTAAATAGTTCAATATCTATATTTGTCGAGTTAAATAGCAACCTTCATACATCCATTAAAAAAAACAGCAATTGAAAAGATGAAGCAATTTGACCCAAGAAATAGATATGTTTTCATGATTGAATTTTTCCACTATTTTAATCTTTTATATATTGTGATGCTATTTTTCTAAACACTGCTTAAAATTTTAAATTTTTTTATAAAAAGAATTACACAAAAATATTAAACGTTCTAGCAAACGCACCAATGAATCTTTTAGGCTGTCTCAGATTAGAAGAAAGAAGAACACAAGTCCCCACAAATAGCCACCTTAACGATGTTGAAAATGTAGTGTTTTGGAACATTGTGTTGGAGTTTTCAACATTGAACATACCACTTGACTTAATCAATATTTCTTGCAAGTATTAATCTGCTTAATATTCTTTATCTGATACATTTTTTTATATATTTACATAACTACTACCATGTTTCAGCATAACGTATTAATAAATTAATAATGCAATTTGTACATATATGACAGTAGAAACCCAGTTTGTGACTTGCCATTGTACGCAATTAATTTAGAACATAGACCAAGAACATGTTTTGTCTTTTGCGTGATGTGATAATGGTATCAGTTTATGAATTGATTATTGTATAAATACTTTGACTCTACAATTATTATAAGACTATAATTTTGTACTGCCCAATAGGCTTACTACGAATGGTATAACTATACTATTGATACTTAATGAGTTTGAAATCTCAGACGAGTTAGAAATGTTTGTTACAAGTTGGTTCACATGAAATATTTTATTAGCGGATTAAATATATTTTTCTCCTTTAATTTTGAGTAAAAATTTGATTAGTTTTTTTTTTATAATTTTAAATTAATTTAGTTCTTTATCTTTAAAATCACATAAATTTTTAGTTTTTTTTAATCAAATTTTTTTTAAGTTTATCCGAAATTTTAAACCCATTACTCAATTAATATTAAAGAAAAAAAATATATCAAATATCGTATACAATTCAAATATCATGAAATATTTTTAAAATGTCAAATAAATTTAATAGATTTAGTTAAAATGACTATATCTACGTATTTATAAAGTTGAAAGAATAAATTGAATCAAAATTTTGAAAAAAAACTAATTTTAATTTTCATTAAAAAATTAAGGATAAAAAATATATGTAATCCTTTATTATATAATATATATGGTATTTAGTAATTCATAGAAATTAGTAATTTCTAATTACTAGATTGAAATATGCTTTCTATATATAAAAAGAAGTTAAAATTTATTTTAAACTATAAAATTAGAAGAAAATGTGATGTAGACTATTTATTATTATCTTAATATTCTTCTCAAATTATTGGGTAATTGCATCAATAAGGGCCCAAATAGGACCTGGGCCATGATGAAAACCATGGGCCACCTAATCCATTTTTCTCATTACTTCACACGTCGTCTTGTCATCAAAATTAAGTCTTTTTGATTTGGTTCTTTAAAACTAATAATATATATCATTAAATAATATGATATGAAAATGCAATGTTTTATTAAACTTTTATATAAAAATTTTCATTTAAGATATTTAATTTTTTTTTCTAAACATGCTTTAATTAATTAAATATTTTAACATTTCTTAAGATTCTTTCAAAATTGACAGTTTCAATTCAACTCTGTTGGATTAATAGAAAAATTATTATAGTTAATGTATTTACAATACAATATAATAATCAAACGAAAAATAATAATAATAAAATTAAGAGCATTTAGGTAAACAGAAATGAAGTTAAGCATGAACATATTAATTATTCTCATAATACTCTGAACATTTTTGGAGAAATAATTCCCGAAGTATACTTCATTGAAAGACAATAATTCAAAAAGATTAATGATAGTTATAACATGGTGAACTTCAGGGGAATACTATATCCAGGTTCCACCAAGTAAATCAGAATAACACCTTTTTCACTTTATATAAAATGATAAAAAAGATTGAATTAATATGAGATTGTGAATATGGTTTGTTTCGTTTTTTATTCTTTTTATTTTTAATTTTTGTTATTTTGTGACGGCAGGTCAATATTTGAGAAGGAAAGAAATCAATAAATCATGAAACAAACCTACCAAATAGACAAAGATTGAGCAACCAAAAGGTTGAGAGGTGATTCTTCTTTTTCTTTTCTTTTTCTTTTTCTTTTTCTTTCGTTGTTTTGTCTCCAAGGAAAAAGCTCACAGCGGAAAATACGTTATAAAATTGAAATTCGGGCCCTTAGTGTTTAAGGTTGTTGGGGAAAATAAAATAAATAAATGGGTCCACATGAAAATGATACAAGTGTTGTTTCATTTACGTGGTAAGGTTCATGCAAGTTTTCTAGTTTACTTCAACAAATTCTTGTCTGTCACTTTATCTTTTCCTTCTACCATGTTTGTAGGTGAGTATTTATTCAATGTTTGGAATCACTTCATGCATGAATTTGAAACTCTTTTAAAAGGAAAACAATTTTTGGAATGATTTAGCATGATAAAAATCTATCATTTAAAATTTAAAATCCAACAAAGAAACATATTATATTTAAGATATCCAATCAAATGCAATGCATATTTAACAACATAAAAGTTAAATATCATAATAAATAACTCAAACTCATTATCTTTACATTTTCTAGATTTTAGGTTGAAAAAATCGTCAATCTTTCCTATTATTGAAAATCTTATATCGATTAAATATAAAACTAATTTATAATATATAAAACAGTGAAAAATTTTACCTACTACTACTTTTGTAAAGTTGAATTAGGTGTAAAGTGAGATTTAAACTTATAACGAATTTTGAGGCATAATAACAACTGACTATCTATAAGGATCAAACATGCCGCAAAAGGATAACCATAAAGCTACCAAGAATATGGGTGAAAAAAATTTTGTATAAAAGTTTATATTTTAACATGTTACAAGGGCTTAATCCTCACATGACAGTATTTCCCTGCAACAGGATTCTTCTGAGTTCAGCGGCAATTCCATGCAGCAAAAGCGGTTTTCTTATGACTCCATTGATGCCAACTTGCATGCATTTTTCCCAGAAATCTTCTGTGCTTGCAGTCAAGGCCACAATCACCGGCCAGTTTCTGCTGCCGAACTTGCGAAGCCTTGATGCAACTTCAAACCCATCAAGCTCAGGCATGTGAACATCCAAAACAATCACTTGAAAGGAGCATCCACCAGCTCCAATCACACTCAGACATTCGATTCCAGAACAAACACAAGTCACACAGCACCCTAGTTTCTGCAGCAACTTCTGAGTCACTGCTCTATTTACATCATCGTTCTCCACCAACAACACTTGTAGACCTCTGAAAAATGAGTTCGAATTTGACGCCTCGGAACTTTCCCCAGTTTCACTCATGGACACAGCAACAGATCGCTGCACTTGAAACCGTAGAGAAATGGCCATTACCTGAGGATCACCTTCACCGTTTGGTACAAACCATATGTTTCCTTGCATCAACTGCAATATACAGAAACAAAGCACAAAGTCATTAGAGAGAACAATATTACAGAACATAGAAACTATTAGGATTAAATATGTTATCAGTGTCTGAACTTTAACTATTACTATAACAGTTACGACTATACATATAGAAAAAGTATCATAATGAACTTGTTACACACACCAAATCAATGTCACTAAACTCACCTGAATTATCCTCTTGCAAATGCTGAAGCTCAATCTTTGCTCAACCGTATCAGTAGCACGCATTGTACCAGGAAGGTGCCCTGAAGGAACTGGATTGTCCATTTCAGAATCACCAGTTTTGATCCCTATCTCAAATCTGATATTTACATCCCCATTTGAAGAGCTTGGTCTCCAATTTGTCCAACCCTGGTCACTCCTCCCTTGACTTCCAGTTTCTGCATAAACTCGGAGCACAAGAACCCCTCCTCCTCGGTTACAATTTATTGCACTCCCAACCATATGCAGAAGCACTTGGAAGACCCTCTTTTCCTCACCTATAACATTGTCTGGCAAAGACTTATCGGCATCAACAACAAAGCCAAGGCCACTATAAACACACATGAACCTGGCAAAGCAAGCTGCATCCTTCACCATAGCATGCAGTCCAAAAGGCTTCATCTCCAAAGGGAATCTTCCATCATCCCTTGATGACCAGTCCATGGCATCATTCAGCAGGTTTGACATGACAGTGCTGGTTCTGAACATAGAATCCACAACGAGTTTCTGTTCTCGCTTTAAATTCTCTTCCTGCATCACTGAAAGCAGCCCCAAGATTGAGTGCATAGGCCTTCCCATTCCATTACTCATCACTTTCTGAAATGCTGCTCTGGCCTGGTTGGCCCTCATAGCATTAATCTTTTCCACTTGCAATGCTCGATTTTGTTCCTCCAACTTCCCTCTCATCATATGAGACTCTTCAAGAATTGCAGCATGAGACAGAGCCACCGCCACCTGATCAGCAACCACCTTGATGATCTCCAGCTCTTGAGTGCTCCATGATTTAGCCTCCGTGACAGGGAGAATCAAAACCAACACGGCATAACATGTTTGCCTCAGCTCCGGCGTTCCCCCTTTGAAATTGCTAACCCGAAGCATTGGCATTCGGATTGCAGCAACTGGTCCTGCCACACCAGAATCTCCACTGCTGGCAGTGGCAAGCACTGAATCAGAATCAATCACGTTCACTTCATCACTCCCCTTGATTCTGGCAACATCAGGATCAGTTATGAGAATAGAACAGTTGGCATTCCTCCCATTCAATTCATGAGTAAGGTTCATCTCAGTTTTCTCATCATTTGGCATCCAAATTGCACAGTTTTGCAAACCAAGTGTCTTGGACAGTTCAACCAAGGTGGTGTACAGAATCTTGTGCCTATCCAAGGACTTTCGAATCTCTTGAGTAAGCATTCTTACATGAACCGAAGCCTCCTTCTGTTTCATTATGAAGCCAACCTCCCTGCCAAGATCCCAGGTCTTTTTCTTCAGCATAAACTCCCTAACCTTCACTTTCAACAGCAGAGGGATCAGAGTGAGGAGAGTTAGAGCAGTGGCACATGACACCAAGGCAGTGAGAGTTTTGAACACAGTGATTGCCACCATCAGTTGAAATGTGTGGGGACCATAAGTCCACCCATTCAGCAAATGTGTCATCCCACAAAGTACAATGAAAGCAATGAACTCAAAGAGGACCCATTTGAATGGGAGATTTGAGCAACTAACAAAGTAAAGCAGCTCAACAGGGATGGAGAAGTAGGCCACAGCAATCAGAAAATCACCAACCCTTTGGCACTCCAGAATGGTATCAATAGTCCAGAAGCTCCACTCATCGTCACAGTTACATCTTTGAACATCTGTTCCATACACACATGTCACCACCACAAACCAAGTTAACAACAGTCCAAATGACACTGACTTCAACATTATCCCTATGCGTAGCTTCTTCAATCCATTCACTCAATAAGAAACTCAAAACACATCAAAAATCCCTCGACAACCTCCAACTCCCAATGTTGCTTCTTCAACTATCGTTTCCTCCTTCCTCAACACAGTTAAATAAAAAGAATTACAATCTTCGTAAGATCCAAATCACCAAAAACACTACAAGATCCAAAGGGGAAAAAAATAAATAGAGAGAAAGAAAAAGGTCTAGGAAACTACAATTCTTTTTGTTTTCACCTTTTCTCAAAATCCACACACAGCCCTTTGGTTGGAATGGCATTACTCAGTAAATAACACAGTACAAACGGTAAAGATGACATTTTCATCAACCAAATTATATGTATGTGCCTATACATATATATATATCCACATATGGAATAAACAAATGCAGAAAAAAACAAGTTAAATCATTAAAAAAATAAAACTACTCCAACAACGTTCACTGCTTAAAAATAAATAAAGAAAAGACCAAGTTATGAAGACCAATCTTTCCTTTTAAAAATAAAGTGTCTGCAAAACACAACCCAATAGTTACTTAAAATAAACAAAACTCAGATTTCAATCATACATATAATCCAATCCTGATTGGATCGTAATTAAGAATTATCTTATCCCTACCCAGGAGACACCAAAACCTGAATAAAAACACAAAACTCATTCGCTCTAATCACAGAGTGTTTGAAAATCCATATGAGAATAAACCTGAAGAGAGATAAAACGCTTCTCACATTCGACATATCGCAAATCACATCCAAGAGGTTAAAATAACCTTCTACCAATCAGTCCAACCTGCCAGACACAAAAAAACGTGCCACACCCCATTTTTCTCTACGCATTGATTAAACTAGTGCAACCCTTTTGATAATTAGGAAGAAAGAACAGAAAGAAACCAGCTTTATAGCATGCAACGAATCCCACCACTGAAAAAAAAACCTTGTTTACTGTGGTCAAATCCAACTACCTCGTGCCTTGTAATCCGGTGAGTGGGGTGTGTTGTGGTGTGTGACAAGCAAAGGGTAGCAGGACTTGGAAAAGAGCACAAGTTAAGAGACACCCAGATGGAGAAAAATAATGCAAGTGGCGTTCTTATACTTGTTGTGGATGTTAAGGTACTGCTGCAACTGCTGCTATTACTACTGCTACTACAACCACAATAAAAACAAAAACAATAGCAGTAGTTGTTTTGTGTTGGAGCACACAAAGAAAATGGAGAGAGAAAGAAAGGGTGTGTGATGATGATATGTATGAGACTTGTGAGAGAAGTGCAAGCAATGTGGTTTTGTTTGAAGGAATGAGAGGGAAACCACAAACCATAAAAGGAAAGAGAATAGCGCCGTTGTTTCGTGAGAGAAGAGAGAGAAAGAGGAGAGAGAGAGAGGGTCCACTATTCTTACATGAAGAGAACTTAGACGCCCTTTTGAACTGAGATGTCTTTATCAGTCTCAAAAGCTTTGAATGTTTTGTTTTCTGTTTCACTCTCTCTCTTTCGCTATAGAACACAAGCATACCATTTTTATTGGTAGGTGTTTTCTCTTCTCTTTTGTGGATAAATAATATATACAGAAAACAAGAAAATATTTTCCATATGTTGTCCCTTTCCTTATCCGATACTCACCGTTTTAAAATAGAATAACGATACTTTCACATTATTATTTTTTATAATATTTTAAAAATATTTATGTGTTATTACGTGATTGATTTACATTAGTGTTTATGATTATTATTATTGATTATGAAGTAATTTTGGATTAATCACTCACATTGAAATTAAAATATTTTCAAAAATATTATTAAAATACCATTATTTTTTAAAATATTCATTTCTTAACTAACTATTCATTTAATTAATTAATATGTGTGAATAAATAATTATTTTTTGAATAATTACTTGTTTTAGTAGATTAATTATTTTAGAATAGTTAGTGTCATAGTTAAAAAATTCAGTTAAATAATTTATTTTTACTATATTTTTAGAGTAAAATATCATAAAATTTATTGATGACATATTCTGTAAAATGAATATTATATGTTCTTGAAAACAAAATTCTGGTTTTAGTTGTGTTTTGCCTATAATGCTCAAATTTGAAACGTTAATTAATTGTTGAATTTTATTCAAAACAAAATGGTTTTCATCATATGCTCTTTATGTTTCGAAAAGAATAAAAAGTTAAGATAATGGTTATTTTTATTTAATTAAAAATTAAAATGAAACACTCAACACGTAATCAACTTATAAGACTTTGTTTTTCTATTGAAAGGATGACAATAATATCTACTAATATATTTAAATACATATTTTATTTTATTTAACATTAACGTAAGTACAAGATAAAATAAGGGTTATAGAATTAAAGTTTTTGTTAAAAGTTGAGTATATTTTTTTTAAGAGTTGATATTTCTAATAAGGTTTTGTGTGTGAATATTTTGTTAAAATATAATTATGCTATTTTTTTTATGTTATTATTAATAAAGTGCATCACATGATTGATATGTTGATAATTTAGTAATTGGTGTGTGTGATATTATCAGTGTGATGTGTTTAACTTGTTGGTAGAAAAGTTGTCTAGAATTGAATGGTTGTGAGTTCAATTTGTATTTTTGTTTAAGGGTAAAATGGTTTTTTACTTTATTTAATTGATGTAGAAATTAGATAAGGGGTATAGGAAGTAAAAGGGGTGTGAATTAAATAAAAGAAAATAAAAGGTAGATGGTGGACGTGAGATAGAAGGAGAATAGAGATTTAGATAAATTTGGTTTTAAAATATATTATTATAAAAAGAGGAGATATTAGAAATAGGGTTGGGTTGTTTTATAAATATTAAGATATAGAGAGAGGAGTGACATTTTGTGTTTTAGAAACCCTAGAAACTCTAAACCAAATAGAGAAACAAAGGGGATAGAGGCATTTGGGAGAGAAGAGAAAGAGTAACAAAAACCTTTAGAGCAAATGGGAGATTGGTGGTGTTTTGGGATTTTTAGATAAAGCCCTAGCGTTTAGCCAATGTATGGGGAAGCTTATCATTATTGCTTGTTGTTATATCTTATATGTGTTGTTGATTATCTTGATTGATAGTCTTTGTTTTGATGTATGTGTATATGATTATGATTATTGTTGGGTAATGGTTGTGTATGCATGAGAATAGAGTTTTATGTAATATTTGTTATGGGTTTTTCCTATGAATGTATGTATAGTTTGTTAGGTTATCTTTGATGCTAAGGGGAACAAAGTTATGATGCTTTGCAAATATATTTTGTAAGGGTGTTGTGATAATCATATGAAGTATATATGGGTTTGTGGGTTTGTTGGGGTATAACATGTAGGTTTGGATGATTCAAGTATTATGATGTATGTGTTTGAGTATGTTACATTGGTATGTGATGCTTGAATGCATATGTATGAAGTCTTAAGCATGTTTTTACATGATTTGGGATTGATACATAGGGGTTGGACCTTAGGTTTTGGTCCAGGAACGTGATTGTTCACGAGAATAATCGATTATCTTGATGTCACAGGGTAATTTATGTACATTGTATGTTTCGGAAATAATTGATTATCACTTATGATAATTGATTATCCCAGAGTATTTTTACTAGAAACAATGCATTTTTTATGAAGAATAAACATAGACCAAACTTGGAGGAGCTATAAAACGTGATAATAAGCTGAGATTAGTGATTGTGTTTAAGGTCAAGTTTGACTTGTGATTGAAATTGAAGCATAAGTTAAATTTTTTTTATCATTTATTGCCATATTTACTAAATCCACTGAATTATTCATGATTACCTACACTCAATTCAACATCGAAACCATCATTTTAAACCAAAGAAAATTATGCTTTGTTATTAGTTAGACTTACACATGTAACTAGTGAAACTTTTTTTTTCAATAAGTTTGGTGATTTTTCTTTTTTAAAAGTTAATGAGTACGATGATGCACTTAATTAAATCATGGATGATAGTAGTGTATTTTCAATCAAGGTTAGATGATGTCTTCCCAATAAAAGCTCTGATTATAAGAAAGTTGTTATATGATATTTTCATCGTATACATAATCAATCCTATTTTCCATTTGATTGCTTATTATTCAATCAACAACCTTCTTGATTTGGTACACAAGTGGTAGATTTAATAATTTATTATATCAAGTTCATGTTTTATAATATTTAAGAAAATCATCAAACAAAAATTTCTTTAACGTAGTCTCTTCTTCCATTTAAACAATTTACACAAGGTTGTAACATCCCATAATCTCACACTTGATCGTTCATAGTTGATATATATATATATATATATATATATATATATATATATATATATATATGTTTTAAACTCAGATTTCAACTACAAACTCATAATTATAACTCGAATTCTTCTAATTTATTCTTCTATCTCTTTCTTCATTGACACTGAATCAGACGACATTCCTTCATCTGCTCCCGTATAACGAATTATACGATCATCGCACAAACACAAACAAGTAGGGTGAGCTAACATGCAATAAATCATTTATAAAACATGCATAATTACTTTGATACACTAAACAAACATCATTTGATAATTATGTCAGACACCTTTATACCATCATACAACAATCGCACCATAAATACTCATCCCATCATGCCACAATCCCTAATAGACACTCATCCCACAATACCCAATAGACACTCATCTCACAATACCCAATAGACCATCATCCCACAATACTCAAGAGACACTCATTCCACAATACCCAATAGACACTCATTCCACAATACCCAATAGACACTCATTCGGATGATACGTAGATAAACGGTCACGGGAGGTTATGCACTTGTGATGACTTCTACTTCTTCTTACAAATACACTTCCAAAATGCTCCATACCATCCACAAGGTTAGTCATCAACACTATGTCCAAAACCGGCACATAGACCAGGACCTCCTGCCCCTCTCACAACATAATTCATCATTCTCTACTTGAGACTGAATGATTATTAGAGTATCAGAATAACCTCCAACAACAGGACCCTCAACATCAACATATACACTAATATCATATCATTACAGAATCTCTCCACGAGACTCATGTCATGTTCATATTCATCAACTCATACCATGCTCAAATTTATAATTCCATATCCACCACAATAACATGAATTCATCAGAAATTTTCATTCCAACAAGGTATATTGCACAATAATTTAACAGTACATAATCTCTTTAATAAGATTTAAGCTAAAAACTTGTCGAGTAGACTTCCAAGAAAGAGAGGTGTGTCACAATGGACAACTTAAATACCAAGTCTTTCCTTAGCCAAAGTGTTCCTCAACTAATTTTAAACAAATTTCTTATTTACAGATTCAAAACAACAACATATAATATTAACACAGAAATTCAATATATATAGATATATAACAAGCACATATGTTTTTCATTAAGAGTATTCACACAGAATTTCAAAACATGAATAGTAATAAAACAATATTAAATCATAATATAAAAGCTTAGAAAGGTTAGCTTCCCTACCTCTATTCCACACTTGGTTTCTTGATCAGAGGTTGTTCTTATTTAACCCATGTTCTTGAAATCACCACAATTTTCTATCATTTAAGCTACCAAAATTTCTTATTTAACTTTTCACATTTTATTTTTATATAAACTTATTAATTATATTTTCCATTCATAAAGAAAAATTTATTACTACTAGTAATAAAATTGTTACTATTAAGGTAAATATTTTTCATACGTCTCACCTTCCTCCATCACTAGTATTAATATTATGTTGTATAAATTATTGAAATTCTTTCACTCATATTCATTACTGGTATGTTTTGAATTAATACTGGTATGTTTTGAAATTCTTTCACTCATATACGTATAGGAATATTCAATCTTATCATCACATATGTAAATCTCATTTAGAAAGATTAAATTTTATAGTTGATTAATACTTATATTTTAATTAACATTAATTTTTAGATTGCATAAAATGAAAGTAATAATAACCACTCAAACATACACACATAAATACAAAATATAATCAACCAATTCTTTTATGAAATATATGAAACATTAATTATAGAGCTTTCAAAACAGGTAATTCGGTCCGACCCGACCCACCACGGGTTGGTCATTTAGTAAGCCAACTCAACCCGGCTCATTTATTAGCAACCCGAAAAAATTCGAACCCGACCCGACCCACCACGGGTTGGTGGGTTAAACGGGATGGCTCATTGACTCACTTAATTAACTTTTTTTTCACCCCCTCTTCTTCTTATATTCTTATAATGTTACTTTGATAGATCAAATTGAAACAATAATAATTAACCAATTGATATAAAAGAAAATGAAACAAAAGAAATATATTGTTATATATATTCTAAGCTATCAAGCATAAAATTTTGCCAATTTAGTTTAACGAGACATACATAACCGTTTGACCAAGAAACTACATATAGTCGTCGTTAACAAAAATATATAGCACAAGATAAAACTGTCATGCTTGTAGATAGGTCTAAAAACAAGATAAAACAAATTATATATTCCTGAATTATCCAATCTATAATATTATTCATCTATTAAATTGGAGTCCTGAATGGATAAATCCAAAGTCTTGAAGCATCTTCTTCTTTATCTCCATCTACAATATTATCCAATCTATAATCTTAGGGTTTATTTGCAGAGGAGAACTTTTGAAAAAACAGCAGTGCGAAAGGCTTTATTTCTAAGTAAAGGTTGTGCATTTTGGATAATTAATTTAATTAATTTGATTTCAATAAAAAAAATAGGATTTGAATAATTAATTTAATTAAAGAAAATAGGTGGGTTGGTGAGCCAACCCGACCCACCACGGGTTCAACCCGTGTGAGCCGGGTTCTTAGTGAACCGGGTCAAAATTGGCTCACATAAAAAAATTTGTATTTTTTTCCAATCTAACCCGGCTCAAACCCGTAGTGAGTCGGGCTCACGGGTTTCAACCCATTTTGATGGCACTAACTAATTAACATATATGTCCCAACAAATTATTAAAGACATAAAAATTTAAGATTCAATAAAATAACTATAAGGATTTTTCCCTCTTATTTTTACTTAAAAGAAATGTTAAAGACAATCTAAATTGGAGACAATACTTAATGATTATATTAAATCTAAAATAAGAAATCATCACTAATATACAATACAAATCTTCTGAAATTTCAAAACATAAAGACTTGAAGTATACATTTCTCAAAAAAAAAAATTTGTATTGTATACATCACTAATATACAATACAAATCGTAAACTTAAGTATTGTTTGATACTTAAAAAATTTAACACAATTAAATCACACTATTATATCTATTTAATTTTAAAATTTAAAGATTAAATTATATTAAACATAGATAAATTTTAATTTCATATGTAAAAATATATTTTACATTATAATAATAAGTTAGAGGATTGAAGCACCGACAAAAGAAAAAATAGAAGGTTGGATTGGATGTATTGACGTAACAGTGAAGGCAGATTTGAATTGTGGTTTCATGAATCTGCCATCCACTGCTCACAAAGTAGAAAAGACACCATTCTCTCACAATTCCTTCCATCCTTAAATCAAATATAAATATTTAAATAAGATATATATATATATATATATGAAAACTGTCAAAGGTCCCACTTTAATCATAAATAAATATCAATAGTTATAAAGTTTATCTTCCAAGAAGAAAAAAAGTTCTACATTGGAAAAAAGAACTTATTTTGATACTTATATTCTTTGGAAGTTATCTTAAAGGTTTTTTTTCCCAGCTTTGGTGTTTGAGAAAAAAAAAATGAAGAAAAATATAGTCTCTGCGTTAATGAATTTGTCAAAAGAAAATGAAATTCCAATTTTCGTTCATATAAAAAATATCTTTTTAATTATTATTTTAAGAAAACTATTAATTTAAAAATTAATTTGATGATTAAAATAATTAGTTATTAATTTGATAGATTAAAATAGAATTACTAATATTTAAAATAATTTTTATTATTAATAAAAAGTTATAATTAATCTGTGAAAAGGAGTTTTAATTAATTTCTAATATTATTTATCAATATTTTAGTTGTTTATTGTAACATCCCAAAAATACAACAATATACTATATGATAGAATAATTACAATTAATAATATTTCAGTTCAGTCTTATACTAAGAGAACATACGCACATGGCCAAACGGCCTTACAGAGAGAGTTGCTATATTTAAATAATACGTAAGTACGAGTTTGACCGAACGGTTTACAAAAAAATCAAGTACCGTACGGTCATACATACAAAGATGAGAAAGTGGCAAAAGACCGTCTCATTACAAAAACTACTCTACGGACCGAATGTCCTAAGGTTCGGTCTTAACTTCAACTTCGACCAAATTTTCTTCTTCCAGCGTATCTTCTAACAGCGCATTCGCTTCTGCTCACATCCACACGGATGACCATTGCAACGACAAGACGAGACAACACAAGAAAAACACAGGGTAAGCTTGTGTAATTTAATTCATACATACATATACATTTCAAACAATTCAACACAAGATAAATTTCATCACACGAATCATACAAAGCCTATCACTAGACTGACTGTCCGGACTGTATGAAATTTGTGTAGCTACAGACGTTCGTGCACCCGGGTGATGTAGTAACTGGGATGCTCTCAACAGCTGCCAGCCGAGGTTAGCCCTATCTGTTCAAAGTACCCCTAAGGACTAGGACCTCCTGTCGTTCCCACACATGACCTACCCTCCTCTACGTGAAGACGAGTACCCACGGAACATCAGGATGAACAGCCAACTTAGCATGCCCACAGTCATACATTACCAATTTCAATATTCAAGCATGAGTCGTTCCTCCCCGGAACGCTCGTCCAAAAACCACAACCTTTCCATATCTCATTTTCTTCATCTTTCTTTAATAATCAACTTACTTAATCATTTCACACAAAGACCCGTTCGGAGACAATTTATCGAATGTTCAACCCTGACTCAGAACGAGACTGAACAATTTGGAGCGAGACTGAGAGGCCTCCAATTCCAGAATGAATTTAGACCAAGAGGTTTACTATCGGTTTGAGAAAGAAACGAAGTACAATCTAATATCACTACCAATGAACATAACGAACGTAACTTGCAAAATGAGTCAATTAGATGAATTGACTCTTAAGAACGTTAGCCGAGCATCTAAAAAGAAAAACCATACTCAGCACTAAAGCTCCAGGCCGAAGCCAATAGACACAGACACTCCAAGAGATTCAAAGAATAATACGTAGAGGAATTCCCATGAATAAACCGAGCGTTTATGAGGACTTAGATTATTTGGATTTAGTATTAAGAAATACGAATGTCAGTTAAAGACTGAACACTATAGAGAGCGAACCTTAGTGGTTTGAACGAACGCTAGTATTAGAAAATTTTGTTTAAGGAGATAGAACGAGTGCCTGGTGTAAGACCAAACACTGGCTTAGGACAAACACACTTGGTATAAGACTAGGAGCTACTAATCTTATAGAAAAGAGGTTTGATAATTATGCTAAGTTACTATGGAAGTAGTATTTAAGAATAGCCAAGATATACAATCTTATATATATATATATATATATATATATATATATATATATATATATATATACATGCTTAAGCTTATAACAGAATATCAAGACAGAACTATGCTTGGCCGAACGCTCAAGAACAGTATTTCAAAGTGTAGACGCTCGACTTCAGGTAGGATTCTTCCCAAATGAAAGAATCCACTACTAACCAAATTCATTAGAAAACCGAACGGTCAAAGACCGTTCAGTAATGTACGTATACTTTCTTAGGGGAATTTCATACCAGGATCATTTATATTCCAACTCATTTCTTAACATATAGTTTCGCAACTTTAGACATTCATATCAGAATTAACTTTCATACTTCATACCATCCAAACATAGAAATTTCATATATTTCATGCCTCATAACATATCACATATTTTTTTCATATTAAATCAATTCAACGAACGTTCATGCAACACCCAATCATACAAATTAAATTAATAAGCTTCCCTTACCTCTAGTGTGAATGATCGTCCTAGAGACAGAAAACGCTTCGTCTGACTACAGATCTTTCTAACCTCAACGTTCAACGACTCTTCAAACCAGAATCAAACAACAGAACAAAAATGGTTCAAAATAAGGATATGAATTCATGCAACCAGAACTTGGTTTGCATGTGTCCTAGAACGATCGGTTAAGGATAAGAAGAACTTACCCGTTCAGAAATCAAAACTGATCGGTTCAAATTGAAGCTTGGGACGTCGGAAGTGCTTCTACGGTGCCTGAATGGAGATCGGAGTACAAAAATGGTGAGTTTCGGTAGAGAGAAGGAGAGCTTTTTAGAGAGAAGAAGGAGAAATGGAAGATCAGAGGTTGGAGAAGAAGGTGCATGCAGCGAGAGTGTGACGTAACTTTCAAAAAAACTCAGTTTTACTTAAAACGAACGTCCGCTCAGCTGTTGACACCTGCATTCCACTATCTGATTTTCGGATCCTCGTGCTTGACACCTGACGTTCGTGCAGAGGGTTTTGAGTGCGTTTTAATGATTCTGACAGGAGGGGTTTGAAGTGCGTTTAACGAGGTCTGACACTTATTATTATTAATTATAAATTAGTTTCTAATTAAAATTATAAACTAATTTAAACATTAATTATTTAATAAATAAAATTAGAAATCAATTTAAATTCTAATAAATAACAAACTAATTATAAATTTTAATTTATAATGAGACTATTTTAAATATTAGTAATTTTTAATTTATAAAATGATATCTAAATTAGTTAATATAGTTATTATTTATTATTATTTAAAATTCTCTTATTGTGATTATTTTTTTTATTTAATACTTTTCTTATTGTGACCCTCTTAAAGTTTTATTGTAGATTAATCCAATTCCACTTAAAGTAAGTAACATGAACGAGAAATATTCAAATTCCATATTGAATTCAATAAATTACATGAATAGAAAACTTATAAAAATTTTACATTTTAAATAAAATACTATTTTTTTCATATCTGAAGTTAAAAATAATAATAAGAGTAATTTATAAATTTATTCTATAAAATTTTGAACTAAAATAATTTCTTGAACCATTTTACGATTTATTTAAGAATTTAAATTTAATCAAATGTATTTCTTTTGATGATGAACATTTGTTATTATTATCACTTAAGTAACTAAAGATGAAAAGAAGTAAATAATTTAAGGGATCTAAATAAAATCTTAAAGTATTTAAAGAGTAGTTGTTTGGATTTTCAACTAATCTAACACTTTCATAACTACAACACTAATAATAAAAATAAACCCAATGTGTCTTATACGATCTTACCAATCACAAAAAGCAAAGTCCATTATAGAAAATTAGGGCATTTTAAGTTATTGATTAACGAGTCATTATAGTACAAAAGTAAAGCAGAATGGTTTTATCATAAGAAGTCAAATGTTAGGGTTAGAATAATAATAAAAAATTGTTAATGGCGTAATAAGAAACAGAAAGTTTATTTTTCCATTGCTTCTCCACGAAGGAGACATATGTGAAAGGAATTAAAAAAGTATAAAGGGATATTTTTTTTATTGGTTTTTGATTGAGTCAAAGCAAAAATTATGATACAATGTATTTGGAATAGATACATATAATAACTATTATTCATTCCATTCATCTATTGGAATATACCTACTTGGCCACTTTCCTTTATAAAGTTACCAATCAATGTTTTCAGAAAAAAGAAAATCTAGTTTTGATAAGTCTTAAAGATTTTTTTTTATATATATTATTTAATAAATTAAATATATTATATTTTGATCCCTTATTTTTATCTTGTATTAAATCTTTTGATTAATTACATATTCCACACTTTAATTATCATCACTTCTTATTTTATATATTTTACCGATCCATTAAAGATTAACAATTGCTGAAAACTTCTATGATGAGTTATAATGACATTTTTATAATTTAGACCACTTGTGATATTAAATTATGATTTCAATGTTATTATCAGCATGATATAATCATAAATCGTTATATATTAGAAAAACCTAGGAGTCTACATGCAGATATGGATTGAGGTTTGATTTAATTTCACATGTCAAACGAAATAATCTAGATGAAAATAGTTGGTTCAGTTTGAATGTAATAATAATTTTAAATAAAATAAATAGATGTAATATTTTTATTATTAAATTATTTTTTCTATCTACATTTGTGACATATTAAATAGTTTTTTATTCACTATTTTTTAGAAAACTAACAAATAAAAATATAACAAACTTTACAATCTACATATAGTTTATACTTATAAGAATCTTTATAATACAGCAACTTTATCAGTATATATAGATAAAAGAAGGAACTAGAAATACGTATTATTTATTAACACTTATATTGTGGGCTATGCATTTAATTTGAAGAAAAAATTATGGAATAAATAAAACAAATTAAGTCAAGAGTGTGTGTTTATAATATTTTTAATTCACAATAATTCGCGTAACCATTTATTATAATTTTGTGTTTGTAATTTGATTTTGCAATAACTTATTTTACTTCCAAAGTAACTAAGTTACCATAAGTTTAAATATGTGTACATTTTCTCATAATAAATTAATAGTTAATATATAGATTTTGTCAAAGACATTCTAAAATTGACTTTATGAGTATCTATCTTTTCTTTCTCTATATATCTATTTTGAGTTTTAAATTGTTGAAAAATATGGTGTGAAGTGAAGGGTTGCTATTTCTGGCAAAATGCACATGCTTGCATCCATATTCACATGCTGATGCAACATACCATGTGTACCAAATATATATTCTCTCTCTTCTTCTTCTTCCTTTCTGTTTTATGTCTGTCACCCTTCAAATATATATTTTCTTTTTAAAAATATTAGAATACCCTAAATGCTTTTTATAAATTTAAAAAAATATATATAATGTCCCACAGGTTTTGAAGTGTGACATAATTTAATTTGGGCCTATCGGTTTTGTTGGGCTACTACAAATTTACAATACTCAAACCTTTAGTTCATAGTTATGTGAAGGTATTGCTTTCTGCATTTCCACAATTACTAACCGTAATACCATAGTGATGTAAAAAGACTAAAACATCCTCTACTACTCACTGCAGTTGCTATAGATGTTACTACCGTTGCTTTCACGGTTACTTCCACCGTTACTGCCTTTGCAGAAAAAGAAGACGAGAGAAGAACGTTACAAAAGGAAAAAGAAATAATGAAAAAAAAAATCTGGAAAGCTTTTGAAAAGCTCTTTTTCAAAGACATTTGAGCTAGGAGTTTTCAGGAAAATTTAAAGTATTATATGCATTTCAAATTTTATTTTAGAAAATTTCATTAAAGGAAAACCTTTTCACAATGTAATTGTTTTTTTATGACCCAGAAATCTGATAATTTTGTACTTGATTCTAAAATCTTTGTCTAAATTGGATATACATGTGAATTGTTTTTTTACTATTTCAATATCATTTAATTATTTTTTATAAAATAATAATTTTTTTGAAAAAAACATAATATTATTAAATATTAATATGAAAAAGATGTATTCTTATTTTTCTAATATCAAATATTTATAAAAAAATTATAAATATACGCATTTTAAATTTATTAAAATATCTATTAAATTTGTAAAGTTAATAAAATAAAAATTGATAAAATTTAAAAATATTTTAAAAAATTACAAAAACAAAATAATTAATCAAATTTAAAAATATTTAAAATTTCTTTTTACTCTAATTTTTTTAAATTCTTATGAAATATTTTTTATACACTAATAAAAATTATAATTTATCACTTGAAAACATTAAAAAAAACAAAAATTAAACAAATAATAATTAAAATTTAACATAAATCTTTCGTCTTTTAAATTTTAGGTTTAATACCTCTTTTGGTCCCTAGAAGGGGGCCAAAGTTCAATGTGGTCCCACCTTTTTTTAGAAGTTCAATGTGATCCCACCTTTTGTAAAAAGTGTGCAATCAAGTCCTTTTTGCAAACGGCGTGAAGTTTTTAACGGAGCAGCTGACAGGGTGGACTGAGTATCATTACGTGGCTTTGTGTGGGTAAGACGTGGCAAAGAGAGGGTGATACGTGGCTGTGAGGGTAAATTTGGTAATATTAGTGAGGTTAGGAAATCAAAGTTAGGGTTTCAGGAGTTTTAGAGAAATTGCTAATTTGGGATACGAATGGCTTCTTCTGAAGGGTGTTCATCGTGTTCGAGAAGTTGGGGCAAAGGATCTTCTGGGTGGTCCCATGGTTGTGGTGTGAGAGGAGGTGGGATAATCCCTACTTGTTACTGTGGTGATGTTGCTGTAACCAAAGTGGCGAGAACTACGAAGAATGCTGGGAGAAATTTCTGGGGTTGTCCACGTTACAAGGTTTGAATTATACCCGTTTGAGTTAAAGTTTTTTTGAATTGATGATGCATTTGTTGATAGAATCCATAACTTGGTGAATAACAGGGTGGATCTGCAATTGGCAGCTCGTGTAACTTTTTCAAGTGGTGTGTTGAAGAGAAAGTTGATGAAAAAGATTGCACAATGGTGAGGAGGATAAGTCAGCTGGAAAAATCAGTGCAGGACTTGCAGAAAATGATGAAGATCTTAGTTGTAGCTTTGTGTGTGTGTATTGTGGTGTGCCTTGTTCAGGTTCTGTCTAGGTTCATTTAGTTAGATTGTAAGGTGTAAGATGAATTATGCAATTCAATGTATTACGTATTGACTATTTTAATGAGTAAATTTTAGTGATTAATGTTGAAATCAGTCCCCCTGATGTTTTAACAATGTTGAAATCAGTCCCCCTGATGTTTTAACAATGTTGAAATCAGTCCCCTGATGTTTTAAAAATGTTGAAATGAGTCCCCCATTTGCTTTAAAACTGTTCACCAAGGTCACCAAATAATGCATATGATGCTGAATATTGGCACATAAAACAAATACATAAAACAAATACATAAAACAAATACATAAAAGCAGTTTCATTCATTACGACACATAAAAGAAATACAGAAAATCAGTTCAGTAAGTACGTTAAGTATGTATTACACCACCATGTAAGAAATAGTACATATTACAGCACCACAAAATTTAAATATCTAATAACAATTCTTCTGACTTTGCATCTAAGTACGTTTTCTTCTGACTTTGCATTTTGTTGGCCGGGTGATTGGGGACTTGGAGGTGGCTGTGATGGTTCAGGGGTTGGTGAACTTGGAGGTGGCTGTGATGGTTGTGTTGTTTCTACTGGCTGGGGCTTTAAAGGGCAGTTACTCTTGTTGTGCCCCATGTTACGACAAAGACTACATTTTTTCTTATGGCCACCAACACGCATTTGAGTCTGATCTTTAGTTAGCTCCCATGCTTCCAACCTCTTTTTTTCTTTGGCCTCCCAGGCATCTTCCTGATCAGTGGTGGTAGTACATCATTGAAATTTGTCTTTTCCCATAGTAGGTGGCCATTGAGTGGAAAAATGATGGACGCATAGACCTCTTCATAGGTGGATCTTGTGAACACATTGGGGACAAAAGTCTGTGGATCAACGTTGGAGAAGTTCATTGCTGCAATTGCATGACAGCATGGAATGGCACTAATCATCCACTTTCTGCAGCTACACTCCTTTGTGTCCAGGTCCAGTGTGAACTTGTTCCCAACTGAAGAAGTATGCCTAACCTCAAAAATCTTTCGTGCAGACCAGCTGAAACAAATGAAGCACATCAACAATGTAGATAAATAACTTGTATATAAAATAAATGGAGTTATATTACCTTGGCACCCAATATCTTGACAGATTACATTCCTTCTCAAGTCTCTTCTTTATCTTTGGGCATATTGTGAACTCCATAGATGCCACCTTGGTTCTATTGGTGGCCCACCTTTTCATGAGATAAACTCTGATATCCTCCATCATGGTTATAATAGGTTTTCCTCTTGAATGAATAAGAACACTGTTGAAAGCTTCACTGATGTTGTTATCTAGTGTATCAGTCATTGCTTGACCTGTGAAGCGAGATCTTGACCAAAACCTGTTGCACACTCAAATGGGTTACAATGCATCAGGGACAGTAAATTGTATGTAATGGCTAATGGGTTACCTCGGGGGAATGGCTATGAGGTATTTATATGCTTCAATATTGACTTCTTTAATTTTCAGCATCTCTCTCTCCCAAGCCTGTGGATATGTGCTTGTGGCAGCTGTCCACATCAGGTTTTTAAAATTTGACCACCAAACCTTTTTCTAAAGTTTGCATACAGGTGCCTCATACAGAATCTTTGTTCTGCCCCAGGAAGAAGCTCTTGGATAGCTGGGACCAACCCCTGCACAAATAATTTTAGTCATAAAACAAGATCCTTTAACAAAGCATTAACTAAAATTGAATATAAGGTGTATATTTACCTTCTGCTGGTCTGACATCCACGTGCACCCCCCACATACTTCACTACCACCGAGGTCTTCAATTAATAATTGCAAGAACCATGTCCAGCTGTCTTTGTTCTCCACTTCTACTACTGCATAGGCAAGTGGTAGCATTTGATCGTTTGGGTCCCTACCAACAGCAGTGAGAAGCTCTCCCTTGTAATAACCTTTCAAAAAACATCCGTCTAAACATATTATGGGCCTACAACTTTTGAAGCTGTCTTTACAAGCTTTCAGACAAACATACATTCTTTGGAAGATTGTATCACCATTATGCGAGTCAACTTTAATCTGCACTGTTGAACCTGGGTTACACCTCAACAACTCATGTCCATAGTCGTATATCCTTTTATACTGTTCTTTGAAATCTCCTTCAAGCTGTCTTGTGGCAATTAACTTTGCCCTTCGTGCCTTGGATATTGACACATTTGTATTCCATTTTCTTAATGCTTTAGTACGAATATCATTCACCTTTAAGTTAGGATTGTCAACTAAAGACCTATCTATTTCTTCACTCAACCACTGAGCATTCATTAGTTTGATGTTAAGTTGCCTACTACAACCGTGAGTATCAATTATCTTCCTTAATTGCCAAATTTTGCGTGATGGCAAGTACCCACAATAAGCTACCCATGGGCACTTCCCTTGGCCACCCATGCAGCGCACCCTCACCCTACGCTTATCATTCTTCACAAATTTTAGATCCCTCCCAGCATGAACAGCATACCTTCTAATAGCATCCTTAAACTCTTCCTTCCCACTGAAAATGGTGCCCACTTCCCACTTGTAATCTGCCATGGACTTCTGTTTTGTATATTTTGAGAAACCACCCATACATAATCTATCCTCGTTGTAATCCTCCTCACTTGAACTGTTTTCAGGAGTTACAAGCATATCAGACTCCCAATCATCATCTGACAAACCCCTGCATTGTTGTTGGGTTTCTTCATCATTGTCTGCATCCACATACTCATCACCACTGAGATCATCCATTCCAGGTTCATCATCACTGTCCCCTCCATCCTCAATGTTTTCTTCCAATTCTTGTTCACTATGAACCTCCCCTCCATCCTCAATGTCTGCTTCCAATTCTTGTTCACTATGAACCTCCCCTCCATCCTCAATGTCTGCTTCCAATTCTTGTGCAGTATGAACCTCCCCTCCATCCTCAATGTCAACTTCCACCTCTTGTTCAGTACGAACCTCCCCTCCCTCCTCAATGTCCACTTCCAATTCTTCTTCACTTTCAACCTCCCTTCCATCTCCCTTCCATCCTCAATGTGCACTTCCACTAATCCCTCATTCTCAACCTCAACATCTTCTGCATCCTCCTTGTCTTCCTCCCAGACATTTTCATTCTCACCATCCTCATTGTCACCCTCAACATGTGCTTCTCCTCCAACGTCACTACCCTCACCACTGTCTGCTGGACCTTCACATACGTACAAAATCTCATTGTCATCATTTTCTACAATAGCTGGTTCGTCCACCCCATGCACAACATACAGGTTCACTTTCCCCAAATAATTAGCCACCTTCATCATGTTCATGGCTCCTTTATCATCATCAAGCTTATGTAAAACATGTTGGATATTGTAATATAATTCTTTTACTTCCATGTAACCCAGATCTTTAAGTGAACCTAATACTCCAAAATAACACCATTTATCGGGATCTACGTCCCAATAAACTATCTCCCCACCCATATACTTAAAGGGGACTTCTTTGATCAAGGTCCCACCGTGATGGACCACAACCTGAAACATGTCATCACCCATCCCTACCCCAACCCTGCAAATGCAAACGGGGACCACTAATTTAAGTTAAACTAATATCTATGGGACCACTATGAACCATCAAAACAAGACAACTTTTCACCCCTACTTAATCCCCCTATAAAGCGACAACAGTGATAACATATACAACAAATACATATCATAAACCCTAACCTGATTTGCGGTTTCCAATTTGAGCTTCAGATTTGTGGTCTCCAATTCGCGCTTGAGATCCTGAATGTGCACTTCGTCCACGATGATCAATCCCAAATTAGCAATTTCTCTAAAACTCCTGAACCCTAATTTCTGATTTCCTAACCTCACTAATATTACCAAATTCACCCTCTCACAGCCACGTATCACCCTCTCTTTGCCACGTCTTACCCACACAAAGCCACGTAATGATACTCAGTCCACCCTGTCAGCTGCTCCGTTAAAAACTTCACGCCGTTTGCAAAAAGGACTTGATTGCACACTTTTTACAAAAGGTGGGATCACATTGAACTTCTAAAAAAAGGTGGGACCACATTGAACTTTGGCCCCCTTTCTAGGGACCAAAAGAGGTATTAAACCTTTAATTTATATGTAAATAATATAAGATTTTAATTTATAATTGTATTTTTATATGAATATTTTCTTTTCATTATTTTAGGAACTCTATGAATAATACCTTACAGGGGAGAATTCAAGCTAATTTTTATCTTAAGTAATTCAAATGAACTATATTTGTAGAACATTTTATAGTTTCAAACTGGTTTCTAACTTATCAAGATAATTCTACTTATAATATATGTAGAACATTTTATTTGCAACCTCTTTGCAACAATAGATAAATATACACTTTGAAACTAAGCCAAATACACTTTGACCATGTGGTTGTTGCTATTGAAGAGACCCGTGATTTGGAGAAATTAAAAATTGAGAAATAGCAGCACTCATTAGAAGCACATGAGTATCGCATCAATGAACACAAGCAATGCCAAGAACAAGAACTGTAGGCCCAGTCTCAGAATAAGGGCAAAAGAGGGTTCAAGAAAGGTAATAAAGGAAACATTAAGCATAAAGACTCACCGGAACAAAAGGCAATAATCAAAAGTCTTGCACAAATACTGATGGTGGATGGAAATTTGATAAGAAGAAAGTTAAGTACTACAACTACCAGAAGTTTGGCCATTATGCCAAAGAGTGTTGGAAGAGAGAAGGAGCAAAGAATAAACCAAAGAAGATGGCTAATCTGGCCCAAGAGGATGTGTCAAATTTTGAAGTTGTAATGTTGATGGCTAGCACATAGGGAAGATCAACCAGAAAATGCAGTCTGGTATCTGGATTCTGGCTACTCACCCATATGACTGGTGGAAGGAATGGTTTGTGAAGATGAAGGAGGCTATGTGGGGAAAAATTAGATTTGCTGATGATAAGAGTCTAACTGCAGAGGGTTCTGGCAGGATGGTCTTGAGAGATGGTGATGGGAGAGAAGTAGTGATTGAAGAAGTACTATATGTCCCAGGCCTAAAGACCAATCTGCTTAGTTTGGGCCAACTGTTGTAGAAAGCATATGTGATGAAAATGGAGAATAATTGTCTCAGCATTTTTTATCAAACCAAGAGGCTCATTGTCCAGGCTCAACTATTGAAGAACAATACAGTACATTTAGGATCATGATGAATGCAGTTAAACACCAATGTTTTCCTGCATTAGAAAACAGTGCAAAATGATTGTGGCCTCTTAGATTTGGACATCTAAATTTCATAGATCTATCATAGTTAAACCAAAAGAATATGGTGAATGACTTACCTGCGGTTAGCATACCAGAAATAGTGTGCAAAGAGTGCATTCAGTGGAAGCAGACCACGGGTAGTTTTCAGAAATTTTTACCCCAAAAGACAACAAAGAAATTAGAGGTGATATATTCATATGTGTGTGGTCCAATTCAGACAGAAACACCTGGGGGCAGTAGGTATTTTCTGTTTTTTATTGATGACTGGACCAAGAAGAGTTGAAGTTATTTGATCAGGAGAAAATGTGAGGTGTCGCAGGTATTTCAAAAGTTTAAATGTCTATTAGAAAGGCAAAGTGGGAAGAAGATTAAGGGTCTTCGGACATATGGAGGAGGAGAGTATATGTCAACTGATTTTAAAGTTCTTTGTGAAAATGAGGGTATAGTGCATGAAGTTACTCCACCCTATACACCACAACACAATGTGACAATAGAAAGGAAGAACATAACCATATTGAATATGGTTAGGTGTATGCTGAAAAGTAAAAGGATGTCAAACTTTTTATGGGGAGAGGCTAGGTTGACAGCCACCTATATCCTAAACCTATCTCCAACAAAGAGGCCGAAAGGTATCACACCTGAAGAAGCATGGTCTAATGTTAAACATTTGAAGATATTTGGTTTTATATGTTATAAACATGTGTCAGACCAATTGAAAAAGAAATTAGATGATAAAGGGGTGCCTCTAATCTTGGTTGGATATAATTCTACTAGAGGATATAAGTTGTATGATCCTAAATCTGGAGCAGCTTCTATTAGTAGGGATGTAATAGTTGATGAAGCTGAATTTTGGCAGTAGGAATCAATAGAGCAGGGAGCATCAACCATTGTTTTGGAAGATGAAACTGCAGTAGTTGATTCAGATGTTTGTAGCAAAGATGACAGTGTTATAAGGTCATCAAGAATAACCTAGTTGCCAGCATATTTGAGAGATTATGAGGTGTTTTATGATGCTACAATCACATCAGAAGGTAATTTTGTTCACTATGCTCTAATAGCAGAAGCTGAACCTAATGAATTTGACTAGGCTGTTAATGATCCTACGGTTTATAGGAAAATGTTGAAAGCCTAAGGTACCTATGTAACACTAGACCTGATCTAAGATATAGTGTGGGAGTAATAAGTAGGTGCATGCAGAACCCAAGGATTTCACATTTAAATGCATCTCATGGGAGGAGTAAGCACATTAAGACCATATTCCACTACATCAAAGAACAGGTCAGTAGGGGAAAGCTAGAGGTGATACACTACAGATCCAAAGATCAACTAACAGACATACTCACCAAAGCTCTTAAAGGAGAGCGTTTTCTAACCCTAAGAAAGTTAATCGGTGTTGAGAAAGCTGACACCTAGGATTTTCGTCGATGAAAGGAGACTTGCTCGAAGAAGGGGTTTTCCCGATTTCAATAGGTGAAAAATGTTTGTGTGCTTGAAGGAAGGGTTTTTTCCCGATTTCAATCGGTGAAAAACGTTCAGTTCATCGGAGGAGGAAGTTTTACCAATTCAATTGGTGAAAGGAGATGTTTTTTTTCTAAAGAAGGGAATTTCGATTTTGTTAGGGTTTTTGTTTAGGAAGGAGTATTATGTTGTAAACAAAAACCAAATTTCAGTTACATTGTTTCATCTATAAAAGATGTAATACATTCAGAAATGATATACAGAAAAAATCATTTGAGCATACCTTGTGTGTGAGCCTTGAACCTTCTCTTCATCCCGTTCTTCGTCTCTATCTTTGCTCTCTACCTTCTCTCTACTCTCTCTCTGGTGATTTTTCCGCTTTCTCTCTCAAAACTTCTTCACCTAATTTAATTTTCTATGTTTTTCTTTTTTCAATCTCTATATTATCGCAGTTAGAATATATATTTTCAAATACTTATCAAACATTTTCTCATTATTTATATACTTTTGCTTCTCTTTTAATTTTTCTCTCTATTCAAATGTGGATTCTTATATAATTTATATCCAAATAATTATTATTGAGAGAAAACTCAATTTTGTATTAGAATTATATAATATATATATATATATATATATATATATCATCACATTAATTCTAATGATTGTTCTCCACTAATATTCTCATTAATTTTTATTTTATGAATCATTACTTTCCATATTTAATTAAAAAAATTAAAATTAGAAAAAAAAAACTAAAAACAAATTACATTGACCCTTCCAAATTATATTATTTTATAAGTTTTCACAAAGTTTAAATAACATTAAAAAATAAGTACATAAGATAACGTTATGTTGTGAATATTTATGGTTTTGGTAATAATATTATAATTATAGAGTAATATCATATTTTTTTGTGTATTTAATATATATTTAGTATAAAATAGGTTATATAAATCAATAAGATTAAAACTTTAGAGAAAGTTTAACCAAATATTAAATTCATGCATAAAAAACTTACAATCATAGTAGACATAATTTTAAAAGTGGAGTGTACTCAATTTACATCATAGACATACATAAAAATTATATTTAAATTACAAAAAGTCTCAGTTGCATATATGAAGATTATACACAATTTTTATAAGAGCTAAAGACATGTTACTCAGAGTCCATAAAACTTGGTATAAAATGTAAGTAAAAATGAACCAAACGAAAGTTGCACATGGAAAACAAAAGATACATTTGTATATGCAAGAACATCTACAAGCCATGCAAGTTGAATCATGCATCTTAGATGATCTTGACACAATAAACCTACTTTATGAGTTTGTATATTGGTGTTGGCTGAAATATAGAATGTGATGCAGAAATTTATATGCTAAACATGTTGGGGATAATAAAAATTAGGTTTAATCCTTTACTACATCCCTATTTATGTACGAATTTCTCAATTGGGTCCTTCGTTTTTTAAAGTGTATCAAAATGGTCCCTAATTTTGAAAATTGATATCAATTGAGTCCTTTCCGTTAAGTTGGCTGGACGGCGTTAAAAAAATTGATGAGTGGGATGCTGAGATGACGAACGAGCGCTCGTCCACCAGCGAACGAACGCTCGTCCATCAGCGAACGAACGCTCGTCGACCACCGAACGAACGGTCGTCCAGTGTGGAACGAACGGTTGTCCAGCAGTAAGAGGTCGACGTAGCGTTCGTTCTCTGGTGGACGAGCGTTCGTTCGCTGCTGGACGAGCGTTCGTTCGCTGGTGGACGAGCGCTCGTTTGTCATCTCAGCATCCACTCATCAATTTTTTTAACGCCGTCCAGCCAACTTAACGGAAAGGACTCAATTGATATCAATTTTCAAAATTAGGGACCATTTTGATACACTTTAAAAAACGAGGACCCAATTGAGAAATTCGTACATAAATAGGGATGTAGTAAAGGATTAAACCTAAAAATTAAGTTTAAATATTCTTTTGATATTTGATTTTATAGAAAAGTATAAAGTTATCCTTTAGTTTTTTTTAATTTCAATTTGTTCGTAACTTTTTTAGAAGTCATCCAATTTAGTAATTTTTGTTAGTATTGTAAAAATGGTGTTAAATTCATTCCTACGTGTCAATTTGTGTTTCTAATTTTTTTCACGTGTTACTTCACGTGTCATTACTTTTTTTTCATCTTGTTTTTGTTGCTCAATTTATGTTTCATTTCATATTGATTTAATAATCACATTAAAACTCTAACTAAGGCGATTTGAAATAAATTTATATAGATTTTCAAGTTAGTTTAAAATATTTTTAGAAATATTTAATAAAAATGTCAATTTTAATAAAAATAATATCATAAGATTTATGTCAAAAATAAATTTTGTCTAAGTTTGAAAAGGACTATAATGTTCTATTCTCTAAAAAATTGATACTAAATTAAATAAATAAACAAACATAAAGACTAAATTGAGACTCTACATGGTGACACACATTATTACTTGTCAATGTCACATTGATAGTGTTGTCACACAACTTTGAAGTGACTACATGAAAAAAAAAGTTCCAAAAAAATTAAAAAAAAAAGAACTAAAAAAATTATAAAAAATCATAAATCAACACATGATATTGTTTGCACAATGCTAACGAAAATCATTAAATTAAATCACTTTTAAAAGATAAAAATCAAATTGAAATGAAAAAAAAAACTAAAGAACCAACTTCACACTTTTTGACAAAAACAAAAACTAAATGAATAATTATACCTAAAAATTATTAATGGAAAATCAAACATGTTTTGAAAAGCACTAATATAACGACAAAAAAGCACACAAGCTATTCCAATCCTTTCTATAAAACATTTACAGATAAAAGTAAAGTCATGAAAACAATGAGAATGATTTGTATATGAAATACATGAAATGGTGTGCAAAGACACTACAAAAAAACCCAATTTTACCAGGGGTTTTTTTTTCACGTTACCAGGGGTTTTAACCCCTTCTAAATACGTTTCCCGCGGTTGCGAAAACCACTGGGAAAACAGCGTCACAAGTACCGACGGTTTTTTGAAAACCGCTGCAATTTTCGGGGGTTTTCAAAACCGCTGGTACTAGCAGGGGTTTTCACCAAAACCGCCGGTAATTATCGGGGGTTTTCCAAAACCACCGGTAATTACCGGAGGTTTTTCAAAACCGCCGGAAAATCAATTTTTTTTTTAAAAAAATAAAATTATTGCCATGATCATTTGACATTCACAACTGCAAGGGATCTTAAATATGAGATATTTGTTATACAATATCAAGCATAAACTGATGAGTTGAAGCTTACTAATTTAACAAAAATGGTGATCTAATTTGGATGAAAATCGTTGAGGCAAAAAGAAAAACATTTATTTATCACCAGCTCTTTACAACCGAATGGAATATGGAACATTATAGATAGATGCTAAAGCTCTTAATCTTGAAATTTTAACAAATGTTTTTGAACCTTCAATAAGCGTACTTGTCCTTCTCAACCAGTACAACACTTGAGATGTCATCAGGAGCTTTTCCTGATCTCCTAAGCAACAATTTACCTGCTTCACTCTAAAGAGCTTAATACCTAATTGTCCTAACAATCATAAAAAAACCGTAAACAAACGAAATTACTGATCAACTTCTTTTTCCCTCTGAATTCTTAACCAGGGTAAGAAACAACTTTACTATACAATTACAAGTTTCAAGAGAAGGAACAATTTGTCAAGTATATATAACAATTTGATGATTAGATCATGAATAAAATATTGCAGCTCAGTCATAATCTAATCATATTCTTTCTTCAACAAAAGCTAAAGGTCTTCTGAAACAGCTAGTAAACCAGCTAAGCTTTCAATGAAAGTAAGAACTCAGTCAAATGTGAAGACATTAGCTGCTGCAACCCCTCTGTCGGACCAATTGGATGCTGCAGCAGCTCTATTGTCATGGACACCAAGCTGAAGAGAAAAAGGAAAGACAAACCATTTGGTTCCAACTCAAGATCAACCTCAGGAATTAAGCACATCGTAAGTGCGTCCTTGAAATCTCTAGATTATCATAAAGGTAAAAGATTAGTAATCTTTATAAACTCCTAGCACTTCTTTAATAAGTAGCTGTTAACAAAAGTACAGGATTGGGGCAACTGTGTAGCTAAAATTTTTTTGTATAACCATTAGAGGTTGTAAGTGATTTGAAACTTGCATATTTAGTCTTTAGAAAAATGATCTTATCATGGACCTCAGAGAGAATTAACTTGATATATCTCTTACATTACATCTCAAAATATTATATATATATATATATATATATATATATATATATATATATATATATATATATATACTTTTTCACACGCGGTTCCCAAAATTTTATTAATCTCTTTACAAGCCTTTCATCTTTCCAATCAACTTCTATTTCAATCTTGTTAAACTTTTTGAAGATTTTAAGTAGGAAAAGTTGTCATAACTATGATCCAACTGAGACAAGTTCATTTTTTAAAGCCTACTAAAACAATTGTTATAAATATGGTGCCGATGGTGTGTATTCTACATGAAGGAGAGCAAATTGGAAACAGACCACAACAACCAAAGTACATGAATAAACTCCACTTCCGAATAACAACCAATGATCCTGAAGAAACATACTTTATGCAAATTCTTTATCTTGAAAGAAAAGATTATAAAATATGTTAGGAGAATGTGAAAGAAACAAGTACCTTCTTTTGCATAATGGAGGAACATACTCTATCAGACAAAAAAAAACCTCAGAAAAGAAATAACATTCTGCATATAACTTCATAATCTATTTAATTAAAGCGAAATAAAAAATGCTTTATGCCAAATAGCCAAATTAACAAAACAGGTCATAGTGAAGCTCTAATAGGAAAATTGAAAGTGCATATAAAGCAAGAGAAAGGTAGAACAAACGAACGAGATTCATAAACTTCAAAACAGTGAAAGCTTTAATATAGAAAATCTTTGCATCCAACCCTATTTTCTATCCACATTTGTAAAACTAATTTCGCAAAATTCTAATAGGGATTAGGTTCCCTAATTTCGCAAAATTCTAATAGGGATTAGGTTCCCTAATTTCTAGGGTTTTCAGAATAGTGTAACGAAATGGAAAATGGAGTTCAAACGAGAAGCGAAGCAATTAGGGAATCCAGAAAAAGAGAACTTACCGGTGAAGCGAAGGATAGTGTCGCACACTCCCTGAGGAATCGTGAAAAAGGAATGCAAGTCGAGAACTGCAGTGGAGAGGAGACGGTGGTGAACTGTGAACACATGCAAGATGGAAACTGGACAACTAGGTTAGAGAAACTGTGAGGACAATGAATAAGAAAATGAAAAATGAAGAAGAAGGAAGAAAGTGAGGTAATAAGAAAGATTCGAAGATTTATTAAAAAATAATTGAAAACTTAACTACGGTTTGGAGGAAAACCGCTAGAGGTACCTGAAGTTTTCAAAACCCCGGAAATTTAACCCTACTATAATATAGTATTTTTGTAGTGAGAGATTCATAAGCTTCTAGGGCTTATTTAAAAGATAGTTTAGTGTACGACTTAGAAAAAGTTGTATTTGTAAACCCTCTACCTTTGTAAGGTTAGTTTCTAGCGTAAGGATTACTTATAGATTATATATCCTTTCTTTGAGACTTTCTTTGTAAACATAAAACAATTTGTTGCATAACTTAAAGTAACTTTTTTGTATTCGAAATAGTTTGAGTGTAAATTTATGTTCTCTTTCTATATTAAAATAAGCCCAAACTAAAGAAAAGCTGAGGCCCAATATTCTCTGGCCCAGAAACGTAAAACATCACTTTTGCTAGAAGCTTCCTTGGTCAGAACACACATGAGTCTGAGAATGGATGTGCACGAGAGAAAAGAAAGAACGAAGGCTCTCTGAGGCGATTCACAACCGGAGGTGACAACGAAGCTCGTTCCAATGGTTGTCCGGTGGAAAAGAAGGAGAAGATTAAAGAGGAAGAGAAGAAAAGCTTGTAATTGGAGGTAAGTAAAAGAATGTTTCTTGTATTTTGTAATATATGAATGTGTTGTCTTCTTCTCTCTAAACAAAGTGCTGGAATCCCTATTTATATAGGGTTCCAGTGAATCAGAAAAATGGATTAGTTACAATCCATAACAGAAACATAAAAAACCTAAAACTAAAAACCCTAAAACATTTAATGTTGCTTTTAGGAGCAATAACTACGAAACAGAAACATTAATAGCCTCCCTTCAAGCTGGATGGTGAATATTCACTAATCCAAGCTTGGGGATGATGGATTTGAAGTGAGTGCGGTGAGGAAATTTGGTGAAAACATCGGCAAGTTGTTCCTCCGATCTAATGGGAAGAAGTCGTAGAAATTTGGCTTGAACTTTTTCACATACTACGTGACAATCCAACTCGATATGCTTGGTCCGCTCGTGAAAGCTTTGATTGTGAGCAATATGCCTTGCAGAGTTGTTGTCACAGTAGAGAACGCCAATAGCAGTGGGTTGAATATGGAGATCTTCAAGAAGGTAGTGAAGCCATTGCATTTCACAAACAGTGGCAGCTAGGGCACGATACTCTGCTTCAGTAGAGGACCTTGAAACAGTGCTTTGTTTCTTCGACCTCCATGAAACTAGAGAGGTTCCTAAGAAAATACAATAACCAGTAGTGGATCTCCTCGTGTTAGGACAAGTGGCCCAGTCCGAGTCACTGAATCCTTTGATCTGTATGTCAGAGTCAGCAGCAAAGAAAAGTCCTTCAGAAGGGCTGGACTTGACATATCTAATGATATGTTGTAAGGCTTGATAATGATAGTTAGTAGGCTCCTGCATAAACTGGCTTAAAAGATTAACAGTGAAACATAAATCAGGTCTAGTATTAGTGAGATAAAAAAGTTTCCCTATTAGTCTGTGATAAACACTGGGGTCATTGATGACAAATTTATGAACACAGAAAAACGGCGCCACAAACTTGTTTAACAATCGGCAAGTGTGACCGAATCGTATCAAGTAATAAAACTAGGTAAGACCAAGTATCGTTTTCCCAAAGGACTCACGGCCTAGTTTAGCTATGTGATTTGTTGATTATTTAAGACTTAAGAACAAATTGATTATAGGTTTTAATGCAAAAGACAATAACTAAACATGTATGCATGAATTTGATCAATGCTAAGGAATAAAACAAACACTTCAATGAATTATATGAATGAGTATGTTGTTGGGGTTATCAATTTTATCTTATCCATTCTCATATATTTTCAGGAATTCATCATTCTTATCATCAATGCTAATGCCACTCTCTAAATTACCTTGCAAGAAGGCCTATCCCTAATTACGAGTTCATACAATTCCTAGCATTCCTAGTAATTAGTTCTTAAAGTTCAGGAGCTTAAAGGCACCAATATGCTATTGCGAGAAATTCCCCGGATCTAGACTTCCCCGTACGTTCTCGTATCGACAAAATCAATAATCATGGCAATGAATGAGTTAAACAAAGCAAGCAATAAGCAAAGAGGAAAAACCCTAGCTAAAGATGAAAGAAAGCATATATCTTAATTTAAGACATTAAAGCAAATTCCATATATGAGAGTTTCACAAGACTACATTGATTCCTAACAACAATACAAGGTTTAGTTCACCATATTCACGGTGAAACTAGATGAACAATAATGAAAGAATGAAAGATAGAACCCTAGAAAGAGGAGGAGGTAGCCTGAGCATCCAAGATCTTCCTTCAAGGGGTGGAAAAGAGAGTGTTTGCTTCGTCTCTGCCAAAGATACAATGATGGACGAACGCCCGAGGAGAGGCCGACGAAGGCGCGACGCGGACTCCTCGAAGCTTCCTCCAGAGAGATGACGCAGCGGAAAAAACAAAAACTCGAAGAAGAACAAGAACTAGAGGGTTAAATTCGATAGAAACCCTAGAAATGGAAGGAAACCTAATACTAACCGATTAATCAGTTCAAAATGAAGATTGAATGGTGGAAAAGGTTTGGAACGAATCAAGAGTGATTTTAATCGGCTAAAATCAGAGAAAATGATGAAAGATGAAGAAACCCTAACCAAAGGTGCAGATGATTCGGTGACAGTGGAATAAGGATGAAGAAACTGGTGAATCTGAGACTTACTGAAGCAAAGAAATGGATCTGTGATGAAGAATGGTTGGTGATGATGAAGAACATTCTCGAGAGAGAAACGTGAATGAAAAAATAAGTGAAGAGTGATGTGCTGATGAGGATACGAAAGAGGACGCGTGGCTGCTGAAGGTGTAGGCAGTTTGGAGTGCTGATGTGAGGTAGCAGCGAAGAATAGTAGCGAGGAAACGAGAGAAATAAATGGAGCACAGTGGAATTCAAAGAAAATGAGAATGAAGGTAGTGTGCAAGGAAGGTGGCTAGAGGGAGTCTTTGGACTCTCTAACCTGACTTTCAAGAGAGAATTGTTTCTATTTCAGAAAACTTAATTCTCATTAATCTCAAAAGTACTAATACAAGAGAGGAGTTGGGTATTTATAGTAACCCATGCTCCTTAAGAACTAAGCTAGGAAAGGTAAAAATACAAAAGGAAGACTAAGTCAAGTAGGATTCCATCATGCCATCCCTCTTAAGAAAAGATTTGTCCTCAAATCTGGCAATCGCCTTATGAAGAAACTCCACACAATCTTTGGGAGCATGGCCATCTTGGAGTGGCCTTATTCTTTTAGATCTAGTTTTCTTCCTCATGGATCAAACACGAATCTGCAATACACATCCAATATATCTTCGGTTAATATTAATCCAAGAAAGAATTTTTCTTTAAAAACAAGAGAATAAGAACTTCTAATACTTTGATTTGTAATCTTTGAAAATTTTAGAAGTCCAAATTCAATTTTATCTTGAGTTAATTGTTTTTTTAAAGATAACAATAACTCAAGATTTGAATTGTCATATTTTGAAAATGTTTTCATAGAGAATATAATGACAATTGGTTTGAAAGAGAAGTCAAAAATTGAAAAGTAATCAATTATTGAAAAAGAAGTAAAGATTTGGAAACCTTCCCTTTTAGGTTCCATGGTCTTTGAAAGAATAGGATTTGTCATTAGTAACAATTTCTCCTTTTCTTTCTTCTCTCTTTCTTGCCTTTCTCTCTTTTCTTCTCTTCTTAATTCCTCTCTTCTTTTCTCTTCTCTTTTCTCGTTTTCTTCTCTCTCTCTTCTCTTCTTCTTTCCTTTCTTTCCTTTTCTTTTCTCTCAATCTCTCTTTTTCTTTTCTTATCCTTGATCTCTTTAAGTCTTGCCCCAAATTCTAATTCTCTCCGAAGAAACTGATGGACAAATTTATGAACACCAAATTATGATGTCACAAACTTGTTTTCAATCGGCAAGTATGACCGAATCGTTCAAGTAATAAAACTTGGCAAGACCAAGTATCGTTCTTCCCAAAGGACTCACGGCCTAGTTTAGTTATGTGATTTCTTAATTAACTAAGACTTACAAACGAATTAATTGGGGTTTAAAATGCAAGACAGAAAATAAACATGTATGCATGAATTGTGATCAATGGCAAAAAGCAAAAGATAAACACTTTCAATGAAATTTATGTATGGATATGTTGTTGGGGTTCAATTTCATCTTATCCACTCTCATATATTTTAGGAATTCAACGATCAAATCACCATTGTTAATGCCACTCTCTAATGTACCTTTCCAGAAGGCTTCTCCCTAATCACGAGTTCATACAATTCCTAGCATTCCTAATGATTAGTTCATAAGTTCAGGAGCTTAACGACAACCAATATAAAATTGGGAGAAATTCCCCGGATCTAGACTTCCCCGTACGTTCCCGTATCGACAAAACCAATAATCATGCATCGAATGAGTTAAACCATGCAAGCATTAAACAAAGAGGAAAAACCCTAACTAATGATGAAAGAAAGCATAGGTCTTAAATATAAGATGTAAAAACAGATTCCATATATGAGAGTTTCACAAGACTACATTGATTCCCCAACAAACATAAAGAGTTTAGTTGACCATATTCATGGTGAACCTAAATGAATTACAATGAAAGAATGAAAGAATAAACCCGAGAAAGAGAAGAGGAGAGCTGTCACCATCTCCCAATCTACCCCAAGGGGTGGAAGAGAGAGTGTTTGCTTCGTTTCTGCCAAAGATACCTAACCCTAGGAAACCCTAAAGCTTAAATACCATTCGTAAATTACAAAAAGTCAAGTCCAAGCCCATTAAAGTGCCGCTCAGCGGTAAACTACCGCTCAGCGGTAACTGCGTGTCTTGTTTTCTCCCCTCAGCGGCCATTTTGCCCCTCAGCGGATCTCCCGTGACTTCCAGAGTACCGCTCAGCGGTAAAATACCGCTCAGCGGTGAGTGCGTGACTTGTTTTCTCCCCTCAGCGGCCATTTTGCCCCTCAGCGGACCTCACGTGAACTCCTGAGTGCCGCTCAGCGGTAAACTGCCGCTGAGCGGTGACTTCGGCTTCTCCTTTTGCACTTTTTGTTGTCTTTTCTGATTTCATCTCTCTCCTTCTTCACTTCTTTCACCAAATTCACCTTAAAACCTGCACAAAAACACTGAAATCAAGCATAAACCTGTCCAGCTCTCTTATTCCCAAAAATATAAAGAAAAGCATGATTTCAAGCTAGTTTCTAAGTGTAAAGGTTGCTTTTAGTGTCAATTTTAATCATGAAAATAACAGTTTTTCAACTGTTATCAGAAACCCATGATCATTTAAACTCTCAAGAAATAATTTTCCATCATCAATGTAATCCCTAATTAGTTCTAGGTTTCTTTTTATGCTTGAAGGCACAAACTTTCTTCTCATGCAAGCTTTTAAATCATGCCAATCACGTATGGAGGACTTTCTACCTTTCCTAACATGATATTGTCTTTCATTCCACCACTCTCTTGCATGCACTTCTAACTTAGAGAGATATATACTAAGAACATAATATTCACTCTCTTCATAAAACCAAGGATTTATTTTATCAATTTCTTTCTCCCAAGCTAGGTATGTTAATGCACCTATGTCTTTACCAAATGATGGAAGATTCCTAGCTTGTTTAAACATTTCATCAACTTTATCTAACCTAAAAGACCTATATGAACCATAAGAAGACATCTTTGTTTTTAAAAGTTTTCTTAATCTAAAGGGTTCAAAACTTTCACTTAGACAAGTCCCAGGTAAGAGAGGTGAGCTAGAGAGCTGCTTAAGTACCAAGTCTTGCCTTGCCAGAAATGTCTTAGGCTACTAACTAATTACCCCTTAAACTAAAATCACCTTTAGAAACAAAGTACAAAACTCAAACAATTAAGCACAAATAAAAGACTAGACTCTCGGACTCTAATGTGAAAAGGCTTAGAGTTTAATCTCTTTTAGCCTAAGTAACCCCTAACCGTGAACACAAAATCAAACAAACACAACACTTAAGAATCCAGCGGACTCTAATGACCCCTACGAGAAACACAAATCAAATCACACATTCATCTATCTACCTATGCTAAATTTAAAGCAAGTAAAGTTGCCAAGAGTTTGAAAGAGCACCAAGGACTCTTCCAAATACTTGGACTTTTTAAAGGCCTTTTTACAAAACAAAAATTAAAGCTAACAGTAGGCTAACACAAGCCTATTACAAACAAATTGAAGAAAACAATTACAAAGAAAACAAACTATGCTACTAGTCTTGTTCTTGAATATTCTGGGTACGGTTCACTGCTGTAGGGCTTCATTTGATCAAAATGTGGCCTTCAACTACCCCTCTCAGCCTAATCCAGAAATTAATTTGTCCAATCCTGCAACACAAATGAATCAAGGTTGCTGTCACTTACACCCTTAGTAAAACTAGTTTGCACAAAAATATAGGACAGTAAGAACTTCCCTTTCTCTTGGCTGCACAAACTTTCTAGTGATAATCTGCAGCTGCTCAAATAAACTCTTGGACAATTTGAATTCCAATAAAAAACAACTCTGCACAGATAATTCACACCAATTCAGCAGATCATGTAATTCAACAATGACCAATTTAAATCCAAAAGAGTTTAAACAGTCAGAAGCAATTAAACTAGATAACTCCCTTTAGTTCAAAGCTTCCAAATTAAATGCTTAGGTTGCTGTTTTCTCAGTAATTTCCTGCTCAAGCTAAACTCTCAAACAAATCAGTTCTGCACACACCAAAATCAAACCACATTCTATTAGACACATGCAAATGGTCATTATACCAGATTCAAAGAAATGTAAAATCTAAGCTGAAACCAAACTGATTAAACAACCATCCAGACTAATCAAATCCTGACCAATCCAATGCAATGCAGTTCAGAATTCAGATTGGCTAATCCTAGTGTACAAAAACTGTCATACCAGATTCAACATGATAGCAAGAGTAGTTCAACCAAAACAAATGCAATTTAAGGTGAAAGAAACTCCCTTCAGTTCAGATGGCTGCTACTGGTTGCTCAATTAAACTTTAGATAGCTCCATTTATTCTCTGGCTTTCACCGTGTGCAATTGTTGTGTTGCTTCTAAATGCTTTTCAAAAAAAAAAAAACTCCTATCCCACGTAATGCTGCAGTTTATCTATACACCAAGATCCCAGAGAAAGAAAAGAATTAGTATTTATAACAGCACAGTTCAGATTGGATTATTATCAACACAGAAAAACAAATCCCAGCCCTAATCTAGACTTTCTCCCTGCATTGGTGTTTTTGAACCCTTAAAGGATTATTGCATCTTCCAAACAATAATTACAACATCCAATTTATTAGCCTGAATTGAATCAAAGAAATAGTTTGCCTACGTTAAATCTACTAAGCCAACAATAACACTAGACCAGCACTATCACTTAATGTATGGATGTCCAAACTTGCTAAACCAAATTCAATTTTCAAGAACAGTTAAACCATATGATATCCAAGCATAATATTCAATCAAATATGGTTAACTATTTCTAATCAGGCACAAATATAGCACGAAACTACACAACAGAATGAAAAAAACTCCCTATTCAACTTGGTGTAGTTTATGAAGGTAGCAAAGCTCCTTTTTCTCCACTGTAGGTATTCTTGTGTTAGACTTCCCACACGTGCAAACTGCTTTTGAACAGTATTAATCAGAACAAAATCTGCACAACTAAATGGTCAGCACATTGAAAGTTCAGAAGTTATTTCAACACTTAAACAAGAACACACTCTCAACAAGAAATTTGGCTCTTAGACGCAGCCACACAAAACTCACAAAAATCAGGTCTATCTCTGGAAGTTTAAAGCACTCAAAAATAAAAATGAAAGGTTTGGAAGGGAGATTCTCCCTTGGCAGTTCAAAGCTGGAGAGTCTTCCAGACCACCACCACCTAAGATGCTACCAAGCACACAAACCTTCTTTCAAATTCCAGAAACCAGAGTGAAATAGCTTCTCAAGTAATAAAGAAATGGCTAGGCAAAGATCAAAGTAATGGACAGACAGGTAGAACAGAACAGGACAGCCACTAAAGCAAAGGAATTGACAGCACAATACAATAACCACTGTAGACAGACTCTAGATTAGATGAAAAAAAAACAATTAAAAGCTCAATTAAAGAACAGCAGAATAGAATGCACATGCATTGAGACAAAACTAAGACAGCCAACAATTGACAAACAAGAAACAAAGCTTTTGATCAAAGTAAGCACAACAAATAGAACCTAAGGAATAGAACTAGAACAGATTTTAAAAACAATAAAAAGTTATGATTGAAGAAAGTTATATCTGATTTGATTTTGGCAGAGATAGTTTACTGAAACAGTGAACAATATTGTGAATTGCACCAGTTCTCTTTGCTCTTTTTTTTTTTCTTCACAATTTGATAGCCAAATGGACGAGTTGGATAACACTTTAGAACTTGCTATTTTCAGTCACAATTCACAACAGATCACCTAATCAGTTTTTGCAACTTAATCAAATTTTTGCCAAAGGAAAGTAAACATGGTTCAACTAAAAAAAAACAAATCCAAAGGAAAACAAGAGGTTAATCACTCTCAGCCACAGTTATAGTTTCAAATACCACTGGTTTAGGCTTCCTTGAGTGACCAAAAATGTATTCTCAATTGCAGAATTGATAGCAAAGTGAAAACAGTGAATGCACACTATGGCTCACAAACTCAGAAGTTCAAACTAAATTCAATCACTGTTGTAAACAGTTTTAATGCAATTCTGCAGATTCAAATACCCCAATAGATGCCAATGAAACAAAGTCAATACTGGAAAAATTTTGAATCAGAACTTGGCAAAGAATTTAAAACCAAGTATGAATGACTCACAGACTCTTCAAAGCAAATTCCAATTTCGGTGTAATTGGTGAAAAACAGTGTTGATGTTAATCATTTGCACCCGAGCTCACAATTGAAATTCATCACTCATTTGGTGTGCAATGACATTCACATTCAAACACATTTCAGATCATGAATCGCACAATTAGCACATGATACATCAACCAATGCTGCCACTGAAATCTGTCATCGAACTCATTCAATTGAATGTCACGGCTCTTGATGATTGACCAGATTCAAACAAGGCAGATATCAAATCAAATCATGAATTGGAAATTTGAAAGGTTAAACTCAGATTAAGAATAACAAAATAAAACAAAGCACAAGACTAAAACATGACAGAAATGGATTTAGAAAATAAAAACTCAAATAAAGTGAAATCACCGAATAAAATGAAAATAAAACTCAAAGTAATGACTCAAGGCACAGAACAAATCAGAACACTCAAGACAATGAAGGAAAATGATGAACAACTCTGAAATTGAACGAAACAAAACACAAAGAATCCCAACGAGACAAAACGAACAGAGGATGACATAAAACAGAAACGCGAATCATAATCAAAATGAACAAAATATGAATCAGACAAGACCGAATCGAAACAAAACGCAAAGAACAGAATCAAACCGAGATAGAGACGAACCGAGATACTTACCTTCGAAGCGTGCTCGAACCGAGCTCTGAATACCACTTGATGGACGAACGCCCGAGGAGAGGCCGACGAAGGCGCGACGCAGACTCCTCGAAGCTTCCTCCAGAGAGATGACGCAGCGGAAAAAACAAAAACTCGAAGAAGAACAAGAACTAGAGGGTTAAATTCGATAGAAACCCTAGAAATGGAAGGAAACCTAATACTAACCGATTAATCGGTTCAAAATGAAGATTGAACGGTGGAAAAGGTTTGGAACGAATCAAGAGTGATTTTAATCGGCTAAAATCAGAGAAAATGATGAAAGATGAAGTAACCCTAACCAAAGGTGCAGATGATTCGGTGACAGTGGAATAAGGATGAAGAAACTGGTGAATCTGAGACTTACTGAAGCAAAGAAATGGATCTGTGATGAAGAATGGTTGGTGATGATGAAGAACATTCTCGAGAGAGAAACGTGAATGAAAAAATAAGTGAAGAGTGATGTGCTAATGAGGATACGAAAGAGGACGCATGGCTGCTGAAGGTGTAGGCAGTTTGGAGTGCTGATGTGAGGTAGCAGCGAAGAATAGTAGCGAGGAAACGAGAGAAATAAATGGAGCACAGTGGAATTCAAAGAAAATGAGAATGAAGGCAGTGTGCAAGGAAGGTGGCTAGAGGGAGTCTTTGGACTCTCTAACCTGACTTTCAAGAGAGAATTGTTTCTATTTCAGAAAACTTAATTCTCATTAATCTCAAAAGTACTAATACAAGAGAGGAGTTGGGTATTTATAGTAACCCATGCTCCTTAAGAACTAAGCTAGGAAAGATAAAAATACAAAAGGAAGACTAAGTCAAGTAGGATTCCATCATACAAACCCTAGGACGTCCTAAAGCTTATATACTATTCTAAAATTACAGAAAATTAGGCCCAAGCCCAAAAATAGTGCCGCTCAGCAGTAAACTACCGCTCAGCGGTAAGTGCGTGAGTTGTTTTCTTCCCCTCAGCGGATCCAACGTGACTGCCTGAGTGCCGCTCAACGGTAAACTACCGCTGAGCGGCAGTTGCAGCTTCTCCTTTTGCACTTTTTGATGTCTTTTCTGATTCCATCTTTGTCCTCCTTCACTTCTTACACCAAATTCACCTTAAAACCTACACAAAAACACTGAAATCAGGCGTAAACCTGTCCAGCTCTCTTATTTCTAAAAATATAACCAAAAGCATGATTTCAAGCTAATTTCTAAGTGTTAAAGGTTTTTCAACTATTATCACAACCCCAAACTTAGAACTTTGCTTGTCCTCAAGCAAACAAGATGTAACTCAATCGTCTACGAATCCTTATAATGGTTTACTCATTCAAAAATCCTCTTTTCAAGATAAGTAAACTTCAATCAAACTTATGACAAAGATTTCAATCAAGATGTACACATGCTTTGGTGTTCACAAAATCACTTAATATCCAACAAATGCTATTTTTCATGAATGATTAATCAACTAAACATGGATGTTCATGTGCTCAATGAATATTTCCTCACTAGGTAAAGTGTTTCACTCAAACACAAGTGTATAAGAGGTAATCACTAATTCACTCTACTATCACAATGTCACATGAATAGTCTTTGCCTTTCATTTAACCACAATCAAATAAATTCACAAGCATGCATCATCACAAGGACTTTTTCAATGGCTTATAATGTGGCTGGGCTAACAAGAAAATTGGTTTTTTTGGATCACAAAACCCTTGAGTTAAGAGAATCATATCAACACAATCATTCTTATTTATTCCCAACTTTCTTTTGCATTGAGCTTTGCTTTTTCTTTTCTTTTCTTTATTCTTTCACATTCTTATTCTTAGCTCTTAGCTCAATGCTTTCAATTTCCCTTTCTATTTTCCAACAACCCCAAACTTGAACATTTATTAATACCACAAAATATTTTCTACTTAACTCAAGGTAAAGCTTTTCAACAAGGGTTTCCAAATCATGTTCAAGGCTAAAGGTTCAAAGGATAGAACACATAGTGTTCTCTTTTAGTGGCTAATCATGAAATTGGCTAATATAAGGGTTACCAACAAATGGCCTTGATCATATGATGCAAACAAGTAAGTAATTCAATCATAGAAAACCTGGGCAAAGTCATTCATGTTTCCAACGTAATAGCATTCAATCACAAAAACTCTGAAGCTCAAAACCTCACATATAAGCTCATTCACATTTGACATAAACATCCTGCTTAATATCACAATCACAATCACAACATCATGCATTTGTTCACAAAGCTTGTGAATCACCTGTACAAGCATGTAATGTGCACAGCTCAACATCAATCCATATCAAAGTATCATCAAGCATCACTTATCAAACAATCACAATTATAAGCAAACCATCACACCAGACAAAGTTTCCAATTGAGTACATCAAACCCTATTCTAAAACAAAAGTAAATAAGTTCAGAACACAAAACCAAATAAAAGCATAAGTCATGCTCTAGTCATGATAACATTCATCAATAAATGCTATCTCAGCTCCCCATCAATCTGAGCTGTCATATGTATCCTCTTCTTCTTCATCTGCAGCATCCTCAAATGCATCCTCATCATCCGCTTCATCATCTTCTTCCTCCATCTCCATAGCTGAAGCTTCAGTTGCTTCAGCTCTGCCTCCTTGTACTTGCTCTTCTGGCCAAGCTACCACATTATGAAATTCCTCCATAGTCCACCTGTGTGCTGGAGGTGTATCATACATTCCAACAATCATCTCTACAGTAGCCACCTGCCCTCTGTGGATAGACTGTAACTGCCCACCTATAAGAGACATGTACATGTCCCTCATTTGGAATGGTTCTGCTTCATGTGTCTCAGCAGATGCCCTACTCTGTGCTTGCCCTCTTTCTCTGCGAGTACGGCGTGGTGGAACTGGTTGAGCTACTTCATCTCCTCCACAATATTGTCTATAATAAGCCTCATAAATTGCTTTCCTTGGCCTTTTAAAGGGTGGAGATGAAGTATCCACCCCAGCTATCTTGCAGAGGTGTGTGATTAAGGACGGATGTCCTAAGGGTGCTTTGTTGTTTGTTGTGTTAGCACACACCCTTATCTCATCAGCTATTACCTGTCCAATATTGACATTCAAGTTCCTGATTGCACAATAAAGGAGGAGTGCCCTGCTAAGAGTAATGTCTGACACATGAGAACATGGCTGAATGTTGGCATGAGAAAAGGCCATCCAATACTTTGCAAGAGGAGTCATGTCAGTTCTCCTAATGTTTACCACAACGCCAGTTCTATTCCTTTGAAAATGTCCTCCAGGCACACATAAAACTCTCTCTACATCCTCAAAATCAGCTCCTTCTTCCATACAGAGAGCAAACTGGCACTGTTCACCAGCCCACACAGTATCCAAGAAGTTGTTGATGGAATCAGGATCATACCTGATAGCATGGCCTCTGACATAGCCCAAGTAATTCTCAGCTGGATAATCACCAATCTTTCTTGCATTAGTGTAGAATTCTTTTACCACAGCTATATTGGCAGGTGAAGGGTATGTGGCTAGCTTTCCCCAATCATTCCCTAACAATTGCTCTCCAAATTGAGGAGCAAAGTTAGGTATCATTCCCACCTTTCTCTCCATCAGTAACCTCCTATCTTGGACCACCTTGAAGTGCTTCTCATGTTGGCGAGATAGGAACCTACTAGAATGGGGTTGTTCCGGTTCCTTTTCTTTTCTTTTGGATGCCATGGTCTTGAATCTTTTGCCTGAAGAGGATGCCATTCCTACATCAAACACAGATACCAAACCACACAACATGTTGTTAATCATTAGTAAAAACACAGAAAACACCTTATTTCGAGGCTAAACCACCGCTGAGGGTCAAAATCACCCCTCAGCGCCACCAGTGTAGCAATCCAGAACACAATTCAGCAAAAATCTGTTATCTGTCAAAGTACCGCTTAGCGGTAATTTACCCCTCAGCGGTAAATCTGCAGATTCTTGAAAATTTCGTTTTAACCTGTCCTAACTCCACCCACATGCAATTTTCAGTTTTTCAGACCAAAATCATTCAGTTTAATTGGTTCAAACTTCAATTAAATCATCAAATCATGCATGGAAATCAAAATCCCTAAAGATTCATGGTTTAACAATCAAATTCAAATTCAAGAACCCTAGAATGAAAAATGCTTGACTTACTTGGGTGGAGATGCTAGATGAACTGAGAATGCTTTCAAGCTATGATGCTCTCTATTCCTACCCCAAACTTAGATGGAATTAATGATAAAATGAGTGAAAGAGAGATTTTCTCAAGAGGGATGAGGGAAAGTTGTAGAGAACCTTTGAAAAAGTATGTAGGAGTGTGTGTGCAAAGAAAACTCTAAAAAGAGACAATAATGCGCAACTTAGGGTATAAAAATACCCTAATGGGCTCGGGTCCCGCTTAGGGGCAACCTAAGCCCAGTCTGCGACACTACCGCTCAGCGGTAGTTTGCCGCTCAGCGGCATTTTCGGGAAGTGCTCTTCTTCTTCCTAGCTTAACCTAGGTGTCTCCTACCCATGCCTCTCACTTACTCCCTGCAATAATATGCTCAGATTACTCATGCAAAATCCTATCATGCAACTACAGCAGAACAAACAAAAATATAATCAATCAACTGGGTTGCCTCCCAGGTAGCGCTTGTTTAACGTCACGAGCTTGACCCAACATCCACTAGCACCCATCAGTAGGTGCAAAATTTTCTTACCAACACCCATCAGTAGGTGTAACAAACCTAGTATCCTTCAGTGGATACTTAACCACCTAGCATCCTTCAGTAGATGCTATATCCCAACAAAATATTTACAGAAATAATATCCAAAAGTTCAAAATTACATCACCAAAACAAAAATTAAAAGTCCTTAAATCACTGGGTTGCCTCCCAGCAAGCGCTCTTTTAACGTCACTAGCTTGACCCAATAAAGTTCAAGTTCCTTCTTCCTGGTTGATGTCCATATTCCACCAACTCCTCAACTGCTTCCTGTGTACTATTTTGACTCTTCTAGAATATGGAGACTCTATCTCTACATCTCCTTTTCTTTATAGCCTTTCACAACCCACAATTTGTTTTTGACTCTCACAGGTGTACCCAGTTGGAGTTGTTCTTTCATCCAGTCATCAGGAACTTTACTTCCTCTTCCAGTCTTCTCTTTTTTTGCTACCTGAAACAATAAAAAATGCTTACCTTTAACCTTGGGCTTTTCATCTTGAGAGTTAGTCATGAGTACATCTTGAAATGCAGCTTTATGACTAGCTTCTTCCTCCTGCATCTGCCTCTCATCTTTGAAGACATCTACAACAACTCTCTCTTCTCTGTCTTGGAGCACCACTATACCTTCGTTCACATCAATGATAGCTTTGGCCGTTTTCATAAACGGTCTTCCAAGAATAATGGGTATCTTTTCAGTCTCCATCTTCATCACCACAAAGTCTACCAAGAACTGGAGTTTGCCCACACAAACTATAATATCTTCTACTATTCCACAGGGTTCCTTTGAAGATCCATCTGCCATTACTAAGTTAACCTTTACAGGTTTCACATCAACATCACCGATCTGCTCCAGTAAAGAATAAGGTATCAAGTTAACACTTGATCCTAAATCGAGTAAGGCTTTGTTTATCCTCTTTTTCCCTATTGTGCATGGAATGGAGAAACCTCCTGGATCTTTTGCCTTTAGAGGGAATGGCTCCTTTTTAACAGTATTATATTTTTTTGTATCATCCTCTCTACATCTTTTCCTTGTAGAGACTTCTTCTTCAGGTTTAGTATAAACTGCAATTTGTTGTAGTATCTGATTCCAAGGTACATCATTGTCCACCATCTTGAATAATTCTGTAAAATCAAATTGCTTCTTTTGATTCATTGGAAAAGGAAAAATATCATTACTCTCTATCTCTCTTCTCTCTCCTTTCTCTTTTCTCTCTTTTTCTTTTTCTCTCTCTTCTTTTTCTTTTTCTCTCTTTTCTTTTTCTTTTTCTCTCTCTTCTTTTTCTTTCTTTTCTCTCTTTTCTTTTAACTCAACTCTCTCATCATTTGTACTCTCCACCACTTTGCATTCTTCCCTGGGGTTAACCTTAGTATTAGCCCCAAAACTTTTATTTGGCCTCTCTTCCAATTGCTTGGTAAACTGACCCATTTGAGTCTCCCAATTCTTAATAGAAGCCTCAGTGCTCTTTTGAGTAGACTCAGTTTTCTGTATGAACTGATTAAGATTCTCTTCCATCCTTATTGACCTTTCATTTAGTATAGCCATCTGTTGCCATAAGGTTGGTTGTTGCTGTTGCTTATTGAATTGCCCAGTTTGTCCAGCTTGCCCAGTTTGTCTGTGACCAATGCTTGGGTGTGGTTTCCACCCTTGATTAAAATTCCCCTGACGGTATTGATTGGCCATGAAGTTTACATCTTCTAATGCTTCTACTGGAAAAGTGCATTGACCATTGATATGGTCTCCTCCACATACTTCACACAACTGTGATTGAGCCTGTGCAACAGTCTTTAACTCTTTTGGTAGTTGTGCAAGAGTTTTCGTAAGAGTCTCTAGTTGTTGAGTTAGTATCTTATTTTGTGCTAGCAAGGCATCATGGGTTTGTAATTGTAGAACTCCTTTTTGTTGTATAGGCGCTCCTTTTTCACTGTTGAGCTCATTGTCACTAGTAGCCATATTGTCAATGATTTCTGTAGCTTCCTCTAGAGTTTTCCATTTTATATTTCCTCCTGCTGAGGCGTCAAGCATGATGGACAAATTTATGAACACCAAATTATGATGTCACAAACTTGTTTTTCAATCGGCAAGTATGACCGAATCGTTCAAGTAATAAACTTGGTAAGACCAAGTATCGTTCTTCCCAAAGGACTCACGGCCTAGTTTAGTTGTGTGGGTTACTGATTAGTTAAGACTTAAAAGACGAAATATTTGGAGTTTAATATGCAAGACAGAAAATAAACATGTATGCATGAAGTTTTTGATCAATGGCAAAAAGCAAAAGATAAACACTTTCAATGAAATTTATGTATGAATATGTTGTTGGGGTCAATTTCATCTTATCCACTCTCATATATTTTAGGAATTCAACATTCAAATCATCATTGTTAATGCCACTCTCTAAAGTACCTTTCTAGAAGGCTTCTCCCTAATCACGAGTTCATACAATTCCTAGCATTCCTAATGATCAGTTCATAAGTGCAGGAGCTTAACGACAACCAATATCATATTGGGAGAAATTCCCCGGATCTAGACTTCCCCGTACGTGCCCGTATCGACAAAACCAATAATCATGCATCGAATGAGTTAAACAATGCAAGCATTAAGCAAAGAGGAAAAACCCTGACTAATGATGAAAAGAAAGCATAAGTCTTAATTAAAAGATGTAAAAACAGATTCCATATATGAGAGTTTCACAAGATTACATTGATTCCCCAACAAACATACAGAGTTTAGTTCACCATATTCATGGTGAACCTAGATGAATTATGTCAACACCCAATTTTGTCCGGGTATGATAAAAGTGTGTGTGAAAAATTTGCATCTTTTTATCTTTGTTTCCATTTCCAATTCATCTTTATTTTTAGTTCATTTTCGTAAAAAATAAATAATCAAATAAAAATTGTAATAAATTAATCTTGTTTTCTAATTTTATTTTACTTTATTTTTGATTTATTCCATTTGACTTTATTCTTATTTTCATTTTTTTTTATCTGTATTTTTTTTATTTTTTATTTACGTATTTTTTATAAACCAAAAAAAATAAAATATCCAAAATACAAAAAAATATATAAAATAGAAAAATACAAAAAAAATATATATAAAAAAATAAAAAAGGGGGATGCCACGATGGTTTCCTAATCTTTGCAGAGAAGATGCTTTCCCGCAGCCAACACGCACACCTGCAGCTTTCCAGCCACCATGCGCACCTGCAGCTTTCCAGTCACACAAGCTTGACTCCATGGCAGCCACTACTGGTTGCCTCCCATGTGCCTGGCATGTTGCTGATGCTGCAGACATTATTCCACTTGCCTCCCGTGCTGGCTTTATACGCATGCTCCATATGGCAGCCAGCACAGATGCAACCACAGGCTTATGATTGGAATGGAGGAGGATTGCATTAAGAAGGGGAGGACGCACTCACGGCTACGGGGAACACCCATGGCTATCAACTTGAAATTCCTCAGCCCCTCACCCATAACCATCCCAACTACACTTCCATTTCACCCGTGATCACCTCCAACAGCCTATCATCTGCATCTTACTCCTCGATCATCTTCAACCCCATTAACCATCCTCCCTCGCCCAAGCTTCGGTAGCTCTCACTCAACCCCCTGACTTTCATTTCCACCCCACACACTACTCACTGGAAACCTATCCCCTCATCAAACCAAACTCAACCACCAACATCCTTACTTCACGGCCCAGCAGCACTGCAACGTTAGTGAGTGTGTGTGCTTAAAGAAAATGGAGGTGCAGCAGTACGTACACCAACATAAGGAGAAGCGGAGGTCCAGAGAAGAAAGAGTGATGAGAATGGAGGCAGCAGCTTGGAGAGGAAATGGTAGCAGGGGCCCATGGGAATCAACTTTGCACCCAAGAAGCAGTGCACTCATTTTACTGAAACGAAGAGAAAGTGGAGGGCCCGTGTTTGGTTTAATATTTGCGCCGTAGAGGAAGCACAAGAAGCGGGGATATTGGCTTTAAAAGAAGTTGGACACCAAGCAACCAGGTTTTTTTAAAAAGGGGAGGACGTTCCAGAGTAGAGAGGGAGTTTCTTTTTCCTTTCAATCTTTTCATTCCTCCAAAACCAAATTCATAGATCTGATTCTTGCTCATATGAAACCCAATTACTTTCAATCTCTTTCCTATTCTGTATTCTCCATATTCCTTACACCCCTTCAGCAAACCAGTATCAACATATTTTACCCGCAAAATTGATTTCCTTCATCATGACCAAACACTAAAATTCTTTCCCCACTCATCTCTTCAAAATTGAGCAGCAGCTAGTCCAGAGGTCCAAAAATTATGTGTGAGTATTTAAATGAAAGCCCTTTGAGTCTAGAATCCAACCCAAAAAGTTTCATTGCATTTAGAGCTCTGTGGGAGAAGATATGAGCCAAACAGTAAACCAAGGTCAGTGCCAGAAACGAAACAGTCAAGCCTGATTTCGAAATCATACTGCATCTAGTCCAGAGGTCCAAAAATTATGTGTGAGTATTCAAATGAAAGCCCTTTGAGTCTAGAATCCAACCTAAAAAGTTTCATTGCATTTAGAGCTCTGCGGAAAAAGATATGAGCCAAACAGTAAACAAGGTCAGTGCCAGAAACGAAACATCCAAACCTGATTTCGAAGTTATACTGAAGCTAGTCCAGAGGTCTAAAATATAAGTGTGAGATATCAAATGAAAGCACCTTCGATCTAGTTTCTATGAAAAAAAGTTTCATTACGTTTGGAGTTTTGCAGAAAAATTTATCAGTGAAACATTCAGCAAAGGTCAGTGTAAAAGGAAAGCTGAAGCCATGAGGATGCAAGTGTTCAAGCCAATTCTTTGCGCAACCTCGTTTTTCACCCGCACACCCCTTTTATTTGGGTTTAAGCCTTTATGCAAATAAAAATAAAGAAAAGAGAACCGGGCCTGACCAGCGAATACTCTGATGCACCTCTATTTTTCATCCTTACACCCGTAGCAGATCCAAAGTCTGGAGAAGAGGATTTTGGCCCGGACAAAAGAGCTTCATTTTTTCTACACCCCTGGTTTTTTATCTCTGCACCTCTATTCTTGTTGGTTTGTTTTTCTTGTTTTATTTTTAGGCTTTTGTTTCTATTTGCATTATTTGTTTGGGGTTATTGGTTTTTACTGCATACCCCTTGTATGGTAATCTCACACCCCTTTGTTTTATTTATTAGACTTATTTGTTTTGTTTTCACATAATAATCACAAAATAAAATAAAAATAAAATTCAAAAAAATATGTTTTAAAGGTTTAGGCACATGTGTGATCGCACGCATCGTCCTTGTGCTAAAAACCTTTTCTTTTTCTAAATTAAAATTACAAAAAATATGTTTTAAAGGTTTAGGCACATGTGTGATCGCACGCATCGTCCTTGTGCTAAAAACCTTTTCTCTTTCTAAATTAAAAATACCAAAAATATGTTTTAAAGGTTTGGGCACATGTGTGATCGCACGCATCGTCCTTGTGCTAAAAACCTTTTCTCTTTCTTAAATAAAATTACAAAAATATGTTTTGAAGGTTTAGGCACATGTGTGATCGCACGCATCGTCCTTGTGCTAAAAACCTTTTCTTTTCCTTAAATAAAATTACAAAAATATGTTTTGAAGGTTTAGGCACATGTGTGATCGCACGCATCGTCCTTGTGCTGAAAACCTTTTCTCTTTCTTAAATAAAATTACAAAAATATGTTTTAAAGGTTTAGGTACACGTGTGATCGCACGCATCGTCCTTGTGCTAAAAACCTTTTCTTTTCCTTAAGTAAAATTAACAAAATATGTTTTAAAGGTTTATGCACATGTGTGATCGCACGCATCGTCCTTGTGCTAACAACCTTTTCTCTTTCTTAAACAAAATACAAAAAAGGTATAAAATCTTCAAAAAAAACCCAAAAACATCAACAATTTTAAACAACAAACAATCTTCCTAGCTAGAACTACGTGATCCTTGATTCTCCATCAAAAATGGAGATACGTAGGAGCAAGGCCAGTCCTTGTCAGGTTCACTTCCCCAAAAATCCAAATTTATCCATAATCAATTTCTCCAAACAAAATTTTCTAAACAATTTTCAAACAAAATTTTCAAGCAGTTTTCTAAAAGAACTACGTAACCCTGATTTCTCATTTTGAATGAGAATACGTAGGAGCAAGGTCAATCCTTGTCGGGCCCAAAAAACTAAAAAATATGTTTTGTTTATTTTAGAATTTTATTTTAGGGGATAGTTAAACATTTTGAAAATCACATCATATTCGTGCATTTAGTTAAAGGTACTGCCTTAGGGCAGGCGTTGTGGGGTGCTAACACCTTCCCCACGCGTAACCGACTCCCGAACCCAATCTTTGGTTTTCGTGGACCGTGCTTTATCGTTTTATGGTTTTTCCGTAGTTTTCCAGAATAAACTATGGTGGCGACTCCAAAATCTCTTTTCAAAACCCGCGTTTCTTTTTGGATCGTCGTCCCGTCGCGATTCCGGTTGCGACAGATGGCGACTCCACTGGGGAATTTTTTAGAGAGTCAAGCCATTTAACTATATGCGCGAATTCAATGTGGTTTTTCTTTATGTTTTTCTTCCCTTTTTCTTTATCTATCTTTGATATTGAATAATCACATGTGAGTAAATTTGCCTGTTGGATATTGAACCCTAGGGTAGAAACCATGTTTATATCTGCCTGGGAATTTTTCTGGTTGTTTTGCAGGTGAGGGTTTGGGTATGCATTGCATTCTCCCTTCACACACGCACCTTATGCATATCATGAGTGAGGCCCTATACCCGGGTCTGAGCGCAACTTAGAATTAGAGGGGTTGTGTAGCGGTGTCACTCTGGGATGTACTTCCTGTTTGGCTATCGTGAGAACCCCAGCTAGAGTCTGTTCTCTTCATTTGTGTCTTCACACCTAGTTGATTACTCGACTGTTGTGGAGATACTATGAAGGGGGCCATAGCTCTAGTGACCATCGACCTTTAGGTTCAGGGAGCCATCCTTGTAAGGTTGCATGTACTTGACCTTCAATCTGAAGCGCTGAACCTTTATTAGGGCACAAAGGGAGATGTGTGCAGTCTTATAACCCTCATTTTTGCTTAATAAAATCCAACACCTTGTACATATCACTATGTCTTTTGATACTTTTCTTTCTTTCTTTATTTTCTTTCTTTTTCTCATGCATTTTTATGGTCTTGTCACTGGTTCTAGTCGGAAATTATAAATTTGTGACTAAGCATTTGAGATAAAATGGAAATTAACATGAGATCTGAAGTCAAGGGGGGTTCAAGTTCAGACATTTTAAAGGAAAGGATAGCCATTGAAGTAAGGGAGGGTAATATGGATGGCCTGAGAGAACTGCTGAAGAAAATGGAGACAACCCAAAAGGATGCATTCAGGAAGGAGTATGGGAATTTGTTGAGCCTGTTAGAGGTGGAAGTTCAAACATCGGCCATTACTCTTTTAGCCCAGTCTTATGAACCACCATTGAGATGTTTCACTTTCTGGGATTTCCAATTGGTGCCTATGGTAAAAGAATTCGAGCAAATTTTAGATATACCTCTCGAGGGCAAAACTCTATACAACTACCTCGGGAAATATACCCATATCTAGCAGCAAGTGAGAATCATAAGAGTGCGCCCTATGAAGTTGGAGAGAGGATTCATGCTTAAGGGTAAAGCGAGGAACCTTCCTCATGGTTACCTAGAGTGGTACTTGTATCGTTTGGATAAGGGAAAAAGTGGGAAACAATTACGAATGTACTAGCTCTTATCCTCTATGGTATCACGCTCTTTGCTAATATCTCGGATTTTGTCGGCTATGTCGCCATGAACGCATTTTGTGGGATACAAAGTTTGTTCTAAAGAATCCACTCACTATTGTCCTAACTGAAGTTTCCAAGACCCTTAGTCGAGGTTATGATCCATGTGGAAGGAAGATCTCTCGCATGAGTAAGGCCATTTTGAATGCCACATGTCATGTGGACGAGTTGTTGCGGTGTAAACTGAAGATGAAAGAGGCAAATGAATGAGCGCAACTCTGTGCAGGCTCAGAGGAGGATTTTTTTTTTTAAAATCGCGTGTCTTCTTGACAGCAAAGATCGTGTATCACACACCGTTGCGGGAATTACCGTAATGTTCCCTTCATGGGTATCTAGTGTTGTGTGTGTGTCAGCATAAAAAACAATTTGGGTATCCTATGAGAGGATCGCCAACGCCAGCATCTCTTGCCACATGGCAGATCTTGTGAGGAATGAACCTTTGTTGAAATGCTTCATCAAGTTAGGGACGCTTGGGGCAATGTTCTTCACTGCGAGAGAGGCCCAGGATCATGGACTGTTAATGAAAGATTCCCTTAGCCAATGGATCACAAAGAGGGTTAAGACAGTCAAGTTGTCATTCAATGTAATTTCTCCAGACCCAAATTGTGAAGAGCAATTTCACACTACTAAGCAACGTGTGAAAGCAGCAGTGGGAAAACTGAATAAGGAATGTTGACATCGAGCTAAAAAGGAGACATAAAGAGTTGATAACTCAAATGAAGAGGCATATTGTTGAGCAAGGGGGAATTGAAAAAGAAGTCTCTCACAACTAGCTTCCCTCGCCAATGAAGCCATTGAAGGTGTTATGAAGTTATTAACTAATGTTGAGTCCGCAGTGTCGATCTTTAACTTACCTAAGGGGATTGAACTTTCCTCAATTGCTGCAAGAGCTGACTAGAGAAATGAAGAATGGGATGGCTAAGGCCCGAGATGATTGACAAGGACTTTCCATGCTTCACATTTTGGGAACTTCTAGAGGTGGTGGATGTTTCATTGTATGAACCACCCTATTGACTCTATTTCATGTTAATTTCCAAACTATATCGGGGCAATGTTTCACAGCTTTATAATTTCTGACTAGAGTATTTGAACTACATTGTTTCTTCTTTTTCTGTTCATTTTCGTTTTCTTAATTTGTTTCAAAAAAAAAAACTTAAAAATACGGCTAAACATCCGAGATACCCTAAAGGACTTGAACCAGTTACAGGATCTTGGAGAACCAAGGAAAAGTTCAAGAAGGGATGAAAGTCGGTGTCCAACAATTGAATGAGCAAATGAATTGAATTCTAGAGCTTCTGAATGCCTTGCAAAGCCGTGTAGATTCGCGCGCATGAGCGCAACAAAGAGTTCCAGGAGCACAAACTTTCCCTCCTTATGGTCTTCCCTAGAATTACACTACATCCTTGGAAGCGGACTCGAGACAATTTCACACTCAAAAGGGATAAAATAACGCAGTTAAAGGAAGAAACAAGCTTAGGGCAACCACTTTCATGGTCCCTACAGAAATGATTCAGCCCAATGTAGTAAGCAAGACAATGACAAAGCAACCCGAGGTGAAATCTTCTCCTCATGTCGTTATGCCAATGGATGTTGAGGCTGACAGACGTAAATTGGGAATGCTGGAAAAGGGCGAGAGTCATAGAAGTTGGAGGAAGCTTTAAGTTTGAAAATGTTGTTGGGCTATGCTTAGTCCCAGATGTGGTGATACCTCCCAAAGCGTAGATGAAAAAGAGAGACCATTTGTCTTAAGACCCATCTCATGACATATGGGAAGAAAATGGTTGTTCACGCATGTGATGAAAAGTTGCTAATTCATTTTTCCCAAGATAGTTTGGTTGGCATGGCACCAAACTGGGGCACTCATCTTGAATCTTCGTGCATCCGGTCTTGGGAGGATCTGGTGGATGTTTTCTTGAGGCAGTACAAGTACAATCTGGATGTAGCACCTGATAGATTGCAATTGTAGAGCGTGATGAGGGAGTTCAAATCGTTCAAAGAGTACGCCCAAGGGTGGAACGAGATTGCTGCTCAAGTAGGGTATCCTATGAGTGACACGGAAATGGTTGTCATGATCTTAAAAACTTTACAATCACCCTTCTATGAGCATATGATGAGCAGTATTTCCTCAAACTTTGCAAACTTGAGGATACTTGGAGAAAGAATTGACATTAATGTGAGGAAAAATCCGACGCGATACTACCATGATGGCAAATGTTAACAAGTTCGGTCTAAGCTTGGGATAAGGAGAGAGGAAAGAGCTCAATCACATCCCACTGCTCAAATACCATTGGCCTACCCTTTGAAACTGCTCTGAGACAAAAATGGACTCGACCCAAACTCAACTTCCCACCAAGCTGTCAGGCAGAAAAAATGTTGATCAAGACGAAAGGCATATGAGTTTCACTCCTAATCTTCTGACTTATGCAACATTTCTTCCAAGTCTCCTGCATAAAAAGGCTTGGTCTTTACTTGTTACATGAAGCCTTTAAAGCCTCAATACCTCAAGACTCGTGATGCATCGTATACAAAAGGTGATTACCATGGAGTGGCTATCGATCATTCCACCAAAAGTGCTGTTGGTTCAAGCGCAAAGGAAAACTTTGATTCATTCAAGATGGTTAAAGTATGAAGGAAGTCAACCCAACATTGAGGCACGACTTGAGAATGTCTCTACAGATGCCATGAAGAAATGAAGTGGGCTTTAGGACCACATAAGAGAGCATAAGTCATTGTACAAATGAATTTGATGTTGTGAAGTGTCTTGCTATGGAGAAGTATGCTCATCGGTATCACGTCTTCATCCATGACTTTCAAAGCGAACATTCACTATAGGGTTTCTCCAAGTAGTGCTGGAAATCGAGTCCTGAAAGGGTATTTAAAAAAAAAAAAGAAGGAAAACAAAATTGAAAAAAAAAACAAAAAAAAATGAAAGAAATCTGGAGTCACTTGTTTTTTCTTGTGAATCGTCAAACTCTTGTTTTTCAAAAATAGAAAAAAGGGAAAAATGATGAATAATCAAAAAGAAAATTGGAATGTCAAGTTTTTCTGAGGATAAATGTTTAAAAATAACAATTTGATGTTTTCTTTCGAGATGTTTGTGCGTGTGTTGCTTGAAAGCCTTCACCCTTCACTTTCTCTAAAATAAAAGATTTTCCCCAACAAGCATTATCACTGCCCCCAGTAACAAAAACCTTTACACTGGGGCAGATTGACCAGACCAAAATTTTCCTCGCTTGACCTAGTTGGGTGATCCCTGAATCCATTGAGACAAATAAAAGAATTTTCAAAAGGAGAATAAGTCCACTAGATTGAAAACCCAAAAGGGCGGTCTAGAAAGAAGTAAAAAGAAAAAATGACTCATGTTGAGGTCATCTAATCGTAGAATTAACCTTTTGAAAAATAAGGCAATCAGAGTTCAAAATGATGCCACTAGTGGAAAAATGACTTTTTATAACGTACAAAAATGACATTTTATATCGTAGTTACTGGGGATATAGTTCTGGGCGATATAGTAAGTCTGCACATTTTATAACGTAGCAAAAATTTACGTTATAATATGTTCAACATATTATAACGTAGTTTCTGATGTACGTTATAATATGTGCAGTTTATTATAACAAATTCTGCATTTGTCCGGTGGAAGATATTATAACGTATAAAATTTTGTACGTTATAATATGTTATATATTATTACGTATATATTATTGTACGTTATAATATGTGATCAACATACCATATCATACATTGCTTAGTACGTTATAATAAATGTTTTTAAAAAAAAAATTGATTATTAAATTTGACATCCAATGAAATTATAATAATATTCCTGTATTATCATCTCATCCAATCCATTTATAATAAATATAGCTTTAAATAAACAAATTTATTGAAACTAACAAAATAGAATTCATTTCAAATATTAAATAGTCTAATATTTAATACATCATTTATACATGAAACTATATATTAAATCCAAAATATTACATTAATGTACATACACTATTTAAGTGTAGCCAAGTTTCTACTAACACTTAAAATAAAAAAAGTCCATTTCCTTCTAATTTCTTCCATGTCTGCAGCTTCCATGGGAGATGAATCATTAAAGATCTACAAATAAAATAATAGAGTTAAAACAATATTGTAATGAATAGTTGGATAAGATGCATATCTTTCTGTACTGAAGGTACGAAAAATTTGCCAGTGATCTTTGCAATATCTGCAAAATGTGCTCATATAAAGGCCAACTAACTCTTAAATTAAAGTATAAATTTTGTCCTTTTCAACCCGTACACTAGATTTTATTAGAGTTCAATCACTGTTTTATCAATTTTGGTCCTGATTCTGTTATCTGTAGCATAGATGCACTCATACCACTTGTGATGACTAATCTGCAGTAATGTAATCAGCAATGGGTGTCTATATCACCCTACGATTCTGATGCATGGAAACCTGGATTTGGTATACTAAGGCAAAGCAACAGAACCTTAAGAAAATAAGGAAAAGTAAGAAAAATGGCTAAAACGAAGCATTGGTTTTTCAGAATTTATAGGGAGTTATAACATCACTAGTGATAAATTATGACTTACAAACGCAAAATATATTGAATTGCTTTTTCATGTTATTTTTTCTTGTGCAATCCCATTCTTTTCAATCTAAAAAGGATGTAGTATTTGTGAGGATAAGCCAATGACTTTGGGTATGTATTGAATTTCCTCATTCAAGTGAATTTGATATGAGGCTTACGTTCTTTGTCCTTTTGTGCAGGCACTTTTGCATGCTTCTGTTGCTTGCAACCGTAAGCTTGTTGTGGACTGGGTTCTAAAACATAGTCTATCACAGCGACGTTTCCCTTCTATTATTTACACATCTAATAGAACTTAAAAATCATCTTTCGTTTTTTATACTAAACCAGCAACAGGAAAATTTACTTAGCATTTCTAATTCATTCCCTTCTCCACACAAAGTAGCTTGCCCTCGAAAGTAACTTCACAGTATTGGTCTCTCACATACCCAATTAGTTATTTATTGCATTCTTAGTTACTTCATTGACAGAAGATCCAGCAGAAGATATCATGTTCCAGAGCAGAATTTGAATATAGATCAATGGCTTTAGACACTTGTAAACTTGTATGAATTAAACAACTCCTTCAAGAATTATAAATTTGTGATTTAAGAAGGTGAAATTGTACTATAGGCAGCCCTTAATATCACCTCCAATCCAGTATGTATATATAAAACACTTTCAAAAGAGGAAGATTTTTCAAATAATCTTGGCTTCACAACCAAATTAATCCCCCTTTTGAGTTGTTGAAGCCATTTAGTTAACATTAGCACTCCATCTAGGATCTCAAACAACAAAAGAAACAAACAAACATAGTGAAGTAAGAAAAGTAGACAAACAACCTAAAGTCCAGATTATTGACTAGATCAGCACAGATTAATAGACAAGCATCAACCCTCTTACTTTCTCTCTTTTGCAAATAATATTATCAAGTAAATAATGGTGAGTTTCGTTCCCAATCTGAAAGTGAAAGACCAGAAATGTGTCCTATATTATATGAGCAGTGAAGTTGTAGAAGTTGTAGAAAAACGTTGACAAAAGAGCATTGAACTCACCTATTAAAAACTGGTGTTAAATTTCAAAAAGGTCACAGATTTCTTGCAACAACAATGGCAGCATCAACAAGGTACACGTTTCTTCAAGTCTCGTAATGGCAGCATCAACAATGGCAGCATCTCAAATAGTAAGACCTGGATTTGTGAGAGAAGATGTGAAAGGTTCAATCCTTTACTAGGTGACCTGGATTTGTGAATAAAGTTGAATATATTGAAGCACAAATAGAAATTCTGATTTTATCTATACTGAAATATATAAAAAATCAAATAAATAAAAAAGAATTATGTGGGTAAAAGTATATTTTTACATAATAAAGAAGCTTATCATAACCAAGTTTCTGCTCAAAGCAAAATCCAAGACTACCATACTTGAAGCCGACTTTTCATATAATAAATATTAGTTATAAGTAAATAATATGCAATCACTTTAGCTATCTTCATGAAAATAAAAGTATTCTTGGCGTATAAAAAATCATTCTACATGTGAAGGTTCTCCTGCTCCTGTAAAAGGAACTCTTCCATACACAATCTTATGCCACATTTATATATTAATAATCAAAGGCATATGACTTAGTATTATGCTTTGATGTAAAGGCAGCAAGAAAAATATACTTGAAGACTACTACTACTACTCAGTGTGCCCTGCAATAACACTCCCAACAGACTTTACTTCAAAGTATCATCACACAACCTATATATATATAGACTCCTCTGTTTTCCCATTCTTCTTCAAAGGAACAAATTCAAAGGAAAGCTCTGTGCAATTTGTTCCATTACTTTTGTGTATATTATAGGCACCATTGGTGTTAAACTAATCCACTGTCAAACTTTTGTGTATATTATATGCACCAAATTCAAAGGAAATCTCTTTATTTATTTCTCAAACTTTTCTTTTATTAATTTTTTTTTATCTTGGTTTTTTTCAATAATTATATTTTCTTCGATTTTTCTTGATACAAACTGCTCACATCCTTCTCCAGAGACAACCTTTCTTGAACAAATTATTATGTCAAATTGTTCTAAGGTTTAAGAAAATCGTGAAGACAAAGCTCATCAAATAAAAATACGTACAAATTATTATAACAGTAAATGGAGAGTGTATAAAATTTAATACAAAGAGCAAATTGATTTAAGCATGGGCAGTTGAGAGAAAGAGTAGCAGAGATAATGGAAGAATACAGTTCAACATTACTATGCCCAATACACACGAGACTTAAAACACGATTTTTTGTTCTTCAAGAATCAATGAAAACTAAATTAACAGGATAAAAAGAGGGGAAAAGTGTTACAGAGAAGAATGTGAACTATAATTACCTTCAAAATTCTCCAATCCCCGCTGTGGATAAGGCTCCCTCCTCCACCTCTCTCTCGTGTTAACGCCGCTAATTTCTCCACCAAACGAAACACAATCCCCACCAATCTAAGAAATTAGTGAAATTAATAGAAGAAAAACATAACAAATTAGGGAAAAACATAAAACCTACTTGGTTAGACTTTAGAGAATTCGAGGAAGAGGCAGCGGAGCTACGTGAGCGGAAAGAGGCAGCGGAGCTGCGTGAGCGGAAAGAGGCAGCGGAGCTGCGTGAGCGGAAAGAGGCAGCGGAGCTGCGTGAGCGGAAAGAGGCAGCGGAGCTGCGTGAGCGGAAAGAGGCAGCGGAGCTGCGTGAGCGGAAAGAGGCAGCGGAGCTGCGTGAGCGGAAAGAGGCAGCGGAGCGTGAGAGGAATGAGAGTGAGAGGGAACGTGAAGAGAGGAATGAGACGAACGCAATGAGACTGAGAGAAAACGTAAAGAGAGAAATGAGACGAAGAGGAAGAGAGGAATGAGAGTGAGAGGGAACGTGAAAAGAGGAATGAGAGTGAGAGGGAGCGTGAAAAGAGGAACGAGAGTGAGAGGGATCCTGAGATATTATAACTGATTTCTAAAAGTCCGTTATAATACATCAATAATAGGTTTTCAACTTATTTACAAGTTTGCCACCGCTTTTCATATTATAACTGATTTTCAGAACTACGTTATAATATGTCTTAAACTTATTTACAAATTTGCCACCGCGTCTCATATTATAACTGATTTAAAAAACTACGTTATAATATGTCCCTATTATGATGGATAATTTTTGTCCGTTATAATAGGTTTGTTATAAAATGTCATTTTTCTACTAGTGTGTGTGACCTTCTTTCTTTATCCAAAAAAGCAAAAACTATAACCATTGTTACCCCGTTTGAGCCAAAAAAATAAATTCTTTTTCAAAATTATCCCCAAGCAAGGGTTGTCATCAGGTAGGAGTCAACTCATGATGCAAATGAAGAGCACTCAATGATCAAACGGAGAAATCCTTCAAAATGGTAAACAAAAAAAAAGAACAAAAAATCACAAAGTGATGATGAAAAAATAAAAAAATGGAGTTCAAGGAAAGCAAAGTGCTCAAAAGGTCAAATAGTTGACACAATGCCAGATGACAACCCTTGCTTCAAAAAATGTATCCGACGAATATTCATTTGGGCCTTTATACCCCTTCCTTTCAATACCTTCTAGCCCTGGCCACATTACAAGCCTAATAAAGTCCACACAGATTGAATAATGTTTGCTTAAATTTTCATAAAGCTTAATTTTGCGATAAGACGAAATGACTTACAATGTGTCCAACAAAAACAAAAAAAAACAAAAAAAAACAAAAAAAAACAAAAAAAAAAACAAAAAAAAAACAAAAACTATGAAAATGAATGAAAAAAAAAGGAAAAAATTAATGTCTCAGGAAGAAGGGATCTCTTTGCCAACTAGGCAAAAGCATGCAAAAGAAAATAAAACCAATTTGCGCCATCCTGTTAGCCGATCCTTTCATGCCCATTACCTCTCCCAAACGGAACCCCATGCCAAAAACAAAAAAAAAAACACAACAAAAAAACTGGGGCAGCTTGGTGGATCTCATCACACATCTTTTCCTTGAAATTCATCAGCCCATAATCTCAAGACTGGGGCAGCTTTGCGGATCTTACTTGAATTTTCCACCCGAATTATCATGGATTCATCATCATACTGATTACACCAAACTAGGGCAACTTTTTGGGTATCTCATGTTTCCCCTTGACATTTCCATATTACATCTCCTTTGAGGAATGTAGGAGGTGACATGCCCGTATGGCTATCCCATTCTCTTCCAAACCATTCTAAACAGCTCTCATTTCTTCATTTGCTAGTAAATTCAAGCATGTGTGCATTGATGTCTCGAAAGAAAAAGTCAAAATGTGATAATCTCAAAGTTAAATCTCGGATGTATGACATTCCTCACTTTTAGAAGCATTGAAAATAATGACCAGTTTGATGATTGCAAGTAAGACGATTGACTCAAAAAAAAAAAAAAAACACAAAACAAAACAAAGCAAATGTTTTCCATATGTGTGCATTCATCCATCAAAAAAAATCTTTCAGATCGAAACCCTCTTCATCGATATGAATGGTTGTCGAATCCTTCTTCAAAAATACAAAAAGAATAACATTATGGTTTTCTCTTTCAAATCATGTTGTTTCATGTTGATCATGTTTTTTCTCTCATTTTGGGGTTTTGACACCCACATCTTTACACTCTACTCACCGCCTTTAAGTTAGTGTTTCAACATTCTACCATGGTCGTTACACTTTGTTTCTCCTATCCTCATATTAGGACCTTCTCTTTGGAAATGGTCACTGATGCCTTTTCAAAAATCAAAATTTTGTCAAAATTACACAAAAAAAAACCCATTTCACAAAACTACAAGTTTCAAGAATTTCCAAATCCTAAAGCCCAGTTCCCATACTGGCCCCCCAAGCCCAGTTTCGCCTGGCACCCTAACCTCAAGTTTTTCTTTTTGCATTTCGGCCCTCTGTAAGACAATGGTCGAACCCAATGATCACATCATTCATCCACAGGGTTTGTACACCCTTCACGAGGTTAGTACACCTCATATCATTCATTCCACAGGGTTTGTACACCCTCCACGAGGTTAGTACACCTCATATCAATCATTCCACAGGGTTTGTACACCCTCCACGAGGTTAGTACACCTCATATCATTCATTCCACAGGGTTTGTACACCCTCCACGAGGTTAGTACACCTCATATCATTCATTCCACAGGGTTTGTACACCCTCCACGAGGTTAGTACACCTCATATCATTCATTCCACAGGGTTTGTACACCCTCCACGAAGTTAGTACACCTCATATCATTCATTCCACAGGGTTTGTACACCCTCCACGAGGTTAGTACACCTCATATCATTCATTCCACAGGGCTTGTACACCCTCCACGAGGTTAGTACACCTCATATCATTCATTCCACAGGGTTTGTACACCCTCCACGAGGTTAGTACACCTCATATCATTCATTCCACAGGGTTTGTACACCCTCCACGAGGTTAGTACACCTCATATCATTCATTCCACAGGGTTTGTACACCCTCCACGAGGTTAGTACACCTCATATCATTCATTCCACAGGGTTTGTACACCCTCCACGAGGTTAGTACACCTCATATCATTCATTCCACAGGGTTTGTACACCCTCCACGAAGTTAGTACACCTCATATCATTCATTCCACAGGGTTTGTACACCCTCCACGAGGTTAGTACACCTCATATCATTCATTCCACAGGGTTTGTACACCCTCTACGAGGTTAGTACACCTCATATCATTCATTCCACAGGGTTTGTACACCCTCCACGAGGTTAGTACACCTCATATCATTCATTCCACAGGGTTTGTACACCCTCCACGAGGTTAGTACACCTCATATCATTCATTCCACAGGGTTTGTACACCCTCCACGAGGTTAGTACACCTCATATCATTCATTCCACAGGGTTTGTACACCCTCCACGACGTTATTACACCTCATATCATTCATCTACAGGGTTTGTACACCCTCCACGAGGTTAGTACACCTCATATCATTCATCTACAGGGTTTGTACACCCTCCACGAGGTTAATACACCTCACATCATTCATCCACAGGGTTTGTACACCCTCCACCAGGTTAGTACACCTCATATCTTTCATCCACAGGGTTTGTACACCCTCCACGAGGTTAGTACACCTCACATCACTCATCCACAGGGTTTGTACACCCTCCACCAGGTTAGTACACCTCATATCATTCATCAACTTCATCCACAGGGTTTGTACACCCTTCACGAGGTTAGTACACCTGATATCATTCGTCCATAGGGTATGTACACCCTCCACGAGGTTAGTACACCTCATATCATTCATCCGCAGGGTTTGTACACCATCCACGAGGTTAGTACACCACATATCATTCATCCACAGGGTTTGTACACCCTCCACAAGGTTATTACACCTCATTCACTTCCATAGGGTTGGTACACCCTCCACGAGGTTTCTACACCTCATCAACTTCATCCATAGGGTTGGTACACCCTCCACGAGGTTATTACACCTCATTCACTTCCATAGGGTTGGTACACCCTTTTCACGAGGTTAGTACACCTCATATCATTCATCCATATATCGTCAGATGAGATCTCCAGTTGAGATTAGTAGAGTCCTCTGCGTTGTTGGGTAGCAACCCCTTTGTTTGACTTGGCCGTTATATCAATGTTGATTGTGATTTATTATTTTTCAATATAATTTCTCATTTTTTCTTTTTTCACTGTGATTTCCATGCATGTGTGACTCTTATGTTTATGTGTGAGTATGAGTTTTCATTTTTAGTTTTTTTAGTTGTTCATTTTGAAACGCGGACAAAATTAGTGTTTCTATCTTTACTTAATTTTTATCTACAATAAAACTAAAGTAAAGAGGGGCAGCTGTCAACACCCAATTTTGTCCGGGTATGATAAAAGTGTGTGTGAAAAATTTGCATCTTTTTATCTTTGTTTCCATTTCCAATTCATCTTTATTTTTAGTTCATTTTCGTAAAAAATAAATAATCAAATAAAAATTGTAATAAATTAATCTTGTTTTCTAATTTTATTTTACTTTATTTTTGATTTATTCCATTTGACTTTATTCTTATTTTCATTTTATTTTTATCTGTATTTTTTTTTTATTTACGTATTTTTTATAAACCAAAAAAAATAAAATATCCAAAATACAAAAAAATATATAAAATAGAAAAATACAAAAAATATATATATAAAAAAATAAAAAAGGGGGATGCCACGATGGTTTCCTAATCTTTGCAGAGAAGATGCTTTCCCGCAGCCAACACGCACACCTGCAGCTTTCCAGCCACCATGCGCACCTGCAGCTTTCCAGTCACACAAGCTTGACTCCATGGCAGCCACTACTGGTTGCCTCCCATGTGCCTGGCATGTTGCTGATGCTGCAGACATTATTCCACTTGCCTCCCGTGCTGGCTTTATACGCATGCTCCATATGGCAGCCAGCACAGATGCAACCACAGGCTTATGATTGGAATGGAGGAGGATTGCATTAAGAAGGGGAGGACGCACTCACGGCTACGGGGAACACCCATGGCTATCAACTTGAAATTCCTCAGCCCCTCACCCATAACCATCCCAACTACACTTCCATTTCACCCGTGATCACCTCCAACAGCCTATCATCTGCATCTTACTCCTCGATCATCTTCAACCCCATTAACCATCCTCCCTCGCCCAAGCTTCGGTAGCTCTCACTCAACCCCCTGACTTTCATTTCCACCCCACACACTACTCACTGGAAACCTATCCCCTCATCAAACCAAACTCAACCACCAACATCCTTACTTCACGGCCCAGCAGCACTGCAACTTTAGTGAGTGTGTGTGCTTAAAGAAAATGGAGGTGCAGCAGTACGTACACCAACATAAGGAGAAGCGGAGGTCCAGAGAAGAAAGAGTGATGAGAATGGAGGCAGCACCTTGGAGAGGAAATGGTAGCAGGGGCCCATGGGAATCAACTTTGCACCCAAGAAGCAGTGCACTCATTTTACTGAAACGAAGAGAAAGTGGAGGGCCCGTGTTTGGTTTAATATTTGCGCCGTAGAGGAAGCACAAGAAGCGGGGATATTGGCTTTAAAAGAAGTTGGACACCAAGCAACCAGGTTTTTTTAAAAGGGGAGGACGTTCCAGAGTAGAGAGGGAGTTTCTTTTTCCTTTCAATCTTTTCATTCCTCCAAAACCAAATTCATAGATCTGATTCTTGCTCATATGAAACCCAATTACTTTCAATCTCTTTCCTATTCTGTATTCTCCATATTCCTTACACCCCTTCAGCAAACCAGTATCAACATATTTTACCCGCAAAATTGATTTCCTTCATCATGACCAAACACTAAAATTCTTTCCCCACTCATCTCTTCAAAATTGAGCAGCAGCTAGTCCAGAGGTCCAAAAATTATGTGTGAGTATTTAAATGAAAGCCCTTTGAGTCTAGAATCCAACCCAAAAAGTTTCATTGCATTTAGAGCTCTGTGGGAGAAGATATGAGCCAAACAGTAAACCAAGGTCAGTGCCAGAAACGAAACAGTCAAGCCTGATTTCGAAATCATACTGCATCTAGTCCAGAGGTCCAAAAATTATGTGTGAGTATTCAAATGAAAGCCCTTTGAGTCTAGAATCCAACCTAAAAAGTTTCATTGCATTTAGAGCTCTGCGGAAAAAGATATGAGCCAAACAGTAAACAAGGTCAGTGCCAGAAACGAAACATCCAAACCTGATTTCGAAGTTATACTGAAGCTAGTCCAGAGGTCTAAAATATAAGTGTGAGATATCAAATGAAAGCACCTTCGATCTAGTTTCTATGAAAAAAAGTTTCATTACGTTTGGAGTTTTGCAGAAAAATTTATCAGTGAAACATTCAGCAAAGGTCAGTGTAAAAGGAAAGCTGAAGCCATGAGGATGCAAGTGTTCAAGCCAATTCTTTGCGCAACCTCGTTTTTCACCCGCACACCCCTTTTATTTGGGTTTAAGCCTTTATGCAAATAAAAATAAAGAAAAGAGAACCGGGCCTGACCAGCGAATACTCTGATGCACCTCTATTTTTCATCCTTACACCCATAGCAGATCCAAAGTCTGGAGAAGAGGATTTTGGCCCGGACAAAAGAGCTTCATTTTTTCTACACCCCTGGTTTTTTATCTCTGCACCTCTATTCTTGTTGGTTTGTTTTTCTTGTTTTATTTTTAGGCTTTTGTTTCTATTTGCATTATTTGTTTGGGGTTATTGGTTTTTACTGCATACCCCTTGTATGGTAATCTCACACCCCTTTGTTTTATTTATTAGACTTATTTGTTTTGTTTTCACATAATAATCACAAAATAAAATAAAAATAAAATTCAAAAAAATATGTTTTAAAGGTTTAGGCACATGTGTGATCGCACGCATCGTCCTTGTGCTAAAAACCTTTTCTTTTTCTAAATTAAAATTACAAAAAATATGTTTTAAAGGTTTAGGCACATGTGTGATCGCACGCATCGTCCTTGTGCTAAAAACCTTTTCTCTTTCTAAATTAAAAATACCAAAAATATGTTTTAAAGGTTTGGGCACATGTGTGATCGCACGCATCGTCCTTGTGCTAAAAACCTTTTCTCTTTCTTAAATAAAATTACAAAAATATGTTTTGAAGGTTTAGGCACATGTGTGATCGCACGCATCGTCCTTGTGCTAAAAACCTTTTCTTTTCCTTAAATAAAATTACAAAAATATGTTTTGAAGGTTTAGGCACATGTGTGATCGCACGCATCGTCCTTGTGCTGAAAACCTTTTCTCTTTCTTAAATAAAATTACAAAAATATGTTTTAAAGGTTTAGGTACACGTGTGATCGCACGCATCGTCCTTGTGCTAAAAACCTTTTCTTTTCCTTAAGTAAAATTAACAAAATATGTTTTAAAGGTTTATGCACATGTGTGTTCGCACGCATCGTCCTTGTGCTAACAACCTTTTCTCTTTCTTAAACAAAATACAAAAAAGGTATAAAATCTTCAAAAAAAACCCAAAAACATCAACAATTTTAAACAACAAACAATCTTCCTAGCTAGAACTACGTGATCCTTGATTCTCCATCAAAAATGGAGATACGTAGGAGCAAGGCCAGTCCTTGTCAGGTTCACTTCCCCAAAAATCCAAATTTATCCATAATCAATTTCTCCAAACAAAATTTTCTAAACAATTTTCAAACAAAATTTTCAAGCAGTTTTCTAAAAGAACTACGTAACCCTGATTTCTCATTTTGAATGAGAATACGTAGGAGCAAGGTCAATCCTTGTCGGGCCCAAAAAACTAAAAAATATGTTTTGTTTATTTTAGAATTTTATTTTAGGGGATAGTTAAACATTTTGAAAATCACATCATATTCGTGCATTTAGTTAAAGGTACTGCCTTAGGGCAGGCGTTGTGGGGTGCTAACACCTTCCCCACGCGTAACCGACTCCCGAACCCAATCTTTGGTTTTCGTGGACCGTGCTTTATCGTTTTATGGTTTTTCCGTAGTTTTCCAGAATAAACTATGGTGGCGACTCCAAAATCTCTTTTCAAAACCCGCGTTTCTTTTTGGATCGTCGTCCCGTCGCGATTCCGGTTGCGACAGATGGCGACTCCACTGGGGAATTTTTTAGAGAGTCAAGCCATTTAACTATATGCGCGAATTCAATGTGGTTTTTCTTTATGTTTTTCTTCCCTTTTTCTTTATCTATCTTTGATATTGAATAATCACATGTGAGTAAATTTGCCTGTTGGATATTGAACCCTAGGGTAGAAACCATGTTTATATCTGCCTGGGAATTTTTCTGGTTGTTTTGCAGGTGAGGGTTTGGGTATGCATTGCATTCTCCCTTCACACACGCACCTTATGCATATCATGAGTGAGGCCCTATACCCGGGTCTGAGCGCAACTTAGAATTAGAGGGGTTGTGTAGCGGTGTCACTCTGGGATGTACTTCCTGTTTGGCTATCGTGAGAACCCCAGCTAGAGTCTGTTCTCTTCATTTGTGTCTTCACACCTAGTTGATTACTCGACTGTTGTGGAGATACTATGAAGGGGGCCATAGCTCTAGTGACCATCGACCTTTAGGTTCAGGGAGCCATCCTTGTAAGGTTGCATGTACTTGACCTTCAATCTGAAGCGCTGAACCTTTATTAGGGCACAAAGGGAGATGTGTGCAGTCTTATAACCCTCATTTTTGCTTAATAAAATCCAACACCTTGTACATATCACTATGTCTTTTGATACTTTTCTTTCTTTCTTTATTTTCTTTCTTTTTCTCATGCATTTTTATGGTCTTGTCACTGGTTCTAGTCGGAAATTATAAATTTGTGACTAAGCATTTGAGATAAAATGGAAATTAACATGAGATCTGAAGTCAAGGGGGGTTCAAGTTCAGACATTTTAAAGGAAAGGATAGCCATTGAAGTAAGGGAGGGTAATATGGATGGCCTGAGAGAACTGCTGAAGAAAATGGAGACAACCCAAAAGGATGCATTCAGGAAGGAGTATGGGAATTTGTTGAGCCTGTTAGAGGTGGAAGTTCAAACATCGGCCATTACTCTTTTAGCCCAGTCTTATGAACCACCATTGAGATGTTTCACTTTCTGGGATTTCCAATTGGTGCCTATGGTAAAAGAATTCGAGCAAATTTTAGATATACCTCTCGAGGGCAAAACTCTATACAACTACCTCGGGAAATATACCCATATCTAGCAGCAAGTGAGAATCATAAGAGTGCGCCCTATGAAGTTGGAGAGAGGATTCATGCTTAAGGGTAAAGCGAGGAACCTTCCTCATGGTTACCTAGAGTGGTACTTGTATCGTTTGGATAAGGGAAAAAGTGGGAAACAATTACGAATGTACTAGCTCTTATCCTCTATGGTATCACGCTCTTTGCTAATATCTCGGATTTTGTCGGCTATGTCGCCATGAACGCATTTTGTGGGATACAAAGTTTGTTCTAAAGAATCCACTCACTATTGTCCTAACTGAAGTTTCCAAGACCCTTAGTCGAGGTTATGATCCATGTGGAAGGAAGATCTCTCGCATGAGTAAGGCCATTTTGAATGCCACATGTCATGTGGACGAGTTGTTGCGGTGTAAACTGAAGATGAAAGAGGCAAATGAATGAGCGCAACTCTGTGCAGGCTCAGAGGAGGATTTTTTTTTTTAAAATCGCGTGTCTTCTTGACAGCAAAGATCGTGTATCACACACCGTTGCGGGAATTACCGTAATGTTCCCTTCATGGGTATCTAGTGTTGTGTGTGTGTCAGCATAAAAAACAATTTGGGTATCCTATGAGAGGATCGCCAACGCCAGCATCTCTTGCCACATGGCAGATCTTGTGAGGAATGAACCTTTGTTGAAATGCTTCATCAAGTTAGGGACGCTTGGGGCAATGTTCTTCACTGCGAGAGAGGCCCAGGATCATGGACTGTTAATGAAAGATTCCCTTAGCCAATGGATCACAAAGAGGGTTAAGACAGTCAAGTTGTCATTCAATGTAATTTCTCCAGACCCAAATTGTGAAGAGCAATTTCACACTACTAAGCAACGTGTGAAAGCAGCAGTGGGAAAACTGAATAAGGAATGTTGACATCGAGCTAAAAAGGAGACATAAAGAGTTGATAACTCAAATGAAGAGGCATATTGTTGAGCAAGGGGGAATTGAAAAAGAAGTCTCTCACAACTAGCTTCCCTCGCCAATGAAGCCATTGAAGGTGTTATGAAGTTATTAACTAATGTTGAGTCCGCAGTGTCGATCTTTAACTTACCTAAGGGGATTGAACTTTCCTCAATTGCTGCAAGAGCTGACTAGAGAAATGAAGAATGGGATGGCTAAGGCCCGAGATGATTGACAAGGACTTTCCATGCTTCACATTTTGGGAACTTCTAGAGGTGGTGGATGTTTCATTGTATGAACCACCCTATTGACTCTATTTCATGTTAATTTCCAAACTATATCGGGGCAATGTTTCACAGCTTTATAATTTCTGACTAGAGTATTTGAACTACATTGTTTCTTCTTTTTCTGTTCATTTTCGTTTTCTTAATTTGTTTCAAAAAAAAAACTTAAAAATACGGCTAAACATCCGAGATAGCCTAAAGGACTTGAACCAGTTACAGGATCTTGGAGAACCAAGGAAAAGTTCAAGAAGGGATGAAAGTCGGTGTCCAACAATTGAATGAGCAAATGAATTGAATTCTAGAGCTTCTGAATGCCTTGCAAAGCCGTGTAGATTCGCGCGCATGAGCGCAACAAAGAGTTCCAGGAGCACAAACTTTCCCTCCTTATGGTCTTCCCTAGAATTACACTACATCCTTGGAAGCGGACTCGAGACAATTTCACACTCAAAAGGGATAAAATAACGCAGTTAAAGGAAGAAACAAGCTTAGGGCAACCACTTTCATGGTCCCTACAGAAATGATTCAGCCCAATGTAGTAAGCAAGACAATGACAAAGCAACCCGAGGTGAAATCTTCTCCTCATGTCGTTATGCCAATGGATGTTGAGGCTGACAGACGTAAATTGGGAATGCTGGAAAAGGGCGAGAGTCATAGAAGTTGGAGGAAGCTTTAAGTTTGAAAATGTTGTTGGGCTATGCTTAGTCCCAGATGTGGTGATACCTCCCAAAGCGTAGATGAAAAAGAGAGACCATTTGTCTTAAGACCCATCTCATGACATATGGGAAGAAAATGGTTGTTCACGCATGTGATGAAAAGTTGCTAATTCATTTTTCCCAAGATAGTTTGGTTGGCATGGCACCAAACTGGGGCACTCATCTTGAATCTTCGTGCATCCGGTCTTGGGAGGATCTGGTGGATGTTTTCTTGAGGCAGTACAAGTACAATCTGGATGTAGCACCTGATAGATTGCAATTGTAGAGCGTGATGAGGGAGTTCAAATCGTTCAAAGAGTACGCCCAAGGGTGGAACGAGATTGCTGCTCAAGTAGGGTATCCTATGAGTGACACGGAAATGGTTGTCATGATCTTAAAAACTTTACAATCACCCTTCTATGAGCATATGATGAGCAGTATTTCCTCAAACTTTGCAAACTTGAGGATACTTGGAGAAAGAATTGACATTAATGTGAGGAAAAATCCGACGCGATACTACCATGATGGCAAATGTTAACAAGTTCGGTCTAAGCTTGGGATAAGGAGAGAGGAAAGAGCTCAATCACATCCCACTGCTCAAATACCATTGGCCTACCCTTTGAAACTGCTCTGAGACAAAAATGGACTCGACCCAAACTCAACTTCCCACCAAGCTGTCAGGCAGAAAAAATGTTGATCAAGACGAAAGGCATATGAGTTTCACTCCTAATCTTCTGACTTATGCAACATTTCTTCCAAGTCTCCTGCATAAAAAGGCTTGGTCTTTACTTGTTACATGAAGCCTTTAAAGCCTCAATACCTCAAGACTCGTGATGCATCGTATACAAAAGGTGATTACCATGGAGTGGCTATCGATCATTCCACCAAAAGTGCTGTTGGTTCAAGCGCAAAGGAAAACTTTGATTCATTCAAGATGGTTAAAGTATGAAGGAAGTCAACCCAACATTGAGGCACGACTTGAGAATGTCTCTACAGATGCCATGAAGAAATGAAGTGGGCTTTAGGACCACATAAGAGAGCATAAGTCATTGTACAAATGAATTTGATGTTGTGAAGTGTCTTGCTATGGAGAAGTATGCTCATCGGTATCACGTCTTCATCCATGACTTTCAAAGCGAACATTCACTATAGGGTTTCTCCAAGTAGTGCTGGAAATCGAGTCCTGAAAGGGTATTTAAAAAAAAAAAGAAGGAAAACAAAATTGAAAAAAAAAAACAAAAAAAAATGAAAGAAATCTGGAGTCACTTGTTTTTTCTTGTGAATCGTCAAACTCTTGTTTTTCAAAAATAGAAAAAAGGGAAAAATGATGAATAATCAAAAAGAAAATTGGAATGTCAAGTTTTTCTGAGGATAAATGTTTAAAAATAACAATTTGATGTTTTCTTTCGAGATGTTTGTGCGTGTGTTGCTTGAAAGCCTTCACCCTTCACTTTCTCTAAAATAAAAGATTTTCCCCAACAAGCATTATCACTGCCCCCAGTAACAAAAACCTTTACACTGGGGCAGATTGACCAGACCAAAATTTTCCTCGCTTGACCTAGTTGGGTGATCCCTGAATCCATTGAGACAAATAAAAGAATTTTCAAAAGGAGAATAAGTCCACTAGATTGAAAACCCAAAAGGGCGGTCTAGAAAGAAGTAAAAAGAAAAAATGACTCATGTTGAGGTCATCTAATCGTAGAATTAACCTTTTGAAAAATAAGGCAATCAGAGTTCAAAATGATGTGTGACCTTCTTTCTTTATCCAAAAAAGCAAAAACTATAACCATTGTTACCCCGTTTGAGCCAAAAAAATAAATTCTTTTTCAAAATTATCCCCAAGCAAGGGTTGTCATCAGGTAGGAGTCAACTCATGATGCAAATGAAGAGCACTCAATGATCAAACGGAGAAATCCTTCAAAATGGTAAACAAAAAAAAAGAACAAAAAATCACAAAGTGATGATGAAAAAATAAAAAAATGGAGTTCAAGGAAAGCAAAGTGCTCAAAAGGTCAAATAGTTGACACAATGCCAGATGACAACCCTTGCTTCAAAAAATGTATCCGACGAATATTCATTTGGGCCTTTATACCCCTTCCTTTCAATACCTTCTAGCCCTGGCCACATTACAAGCCTAATAAAGTCCACACAGATTGAATAATGTTTGCTTAAATTTTCATAAAGCTTAATTTTGCGATAAGACGAAATGACTTACAATGTGTCCAACAAAAACAAAAAAAAACAAAAAAAACAAAAAAAACAAAAAAAAACAAAAAAAAAACAAAAACTATGAAAATGAATGAAAAAAAAAGGAAAAAATTAATGTCTCAGGAAGAAGGGATCTCTTTGCCAACTAGGCAAAAGCATGCAAAAGAAAATAAAACCAATTTGCGCCATCCTGTTAGCCGATCCTTTCATGCCCATTACCTCTCCCAAACGGAACCCCATGCCAAAAACAAAAAAAAAACACAACAAAAAAACTGGGGCAGCTTGGTGGATCTCATCACACATCTTTTCCTTGAAATTCATCAGCCCATAATCTCAAGACTGGGGCAGCTTTGCGGATCTTACTTCAATTTTCCACCCGAATTATCATGGATTCATCATCATACTGATTACACCAAACTAGGGCAACTTTTTGGGTATCTCATGTTTCCCCTTGACATTTCCATATTACATCTCCTTTGAGGAATGTAGGAGGTGACATGCCCGTATGGCTATCCCATTCTCTTCCAAACCATTCTAAACAGCTCTCATTTCTTCATTTGCTAGTAAATTCAAGCATGTGTGCATTGATGTCTCGAAAGAAAAAGTCAAAATGTGATAATCTCAAAGTTAAATCTCGGATGTATGACATTCCTCACTTTTAGAAGCATTGAAAATAATGACCAGTTTGATGATTGCAAGTAAGACGATTGACTCAAAAAAAAAAAAAAAAAAAAACACAAAACAAAACAAAGCAAATGTTTTCCATATGTGTGCATTCATCCATCAAAAAAAATCTTTCAGATCGAAACCCTCTTCATCGATATGAATGGTTGTCGAATCCTTCTTCAAAAATACAAAAAGAATAACATTATGGTTTTCTCTTTCAAATCATGTTGTTTCATGTTGATCATGTTTTTTCTCTCATTTTGGGGTTTTGACACCCACATCTTTACACTCTACTCACCGCCTTTAAGTTAGTGTTTCAACATTCTACCATGGTCGTTACACTTTGTTTCTCCTATCCTCATATTAGGACCTTCTCTTTGGAAATGGTCACTGATGCCTTTTCAAAAATCAAAATTTTGTCAAAATTACACAAAAAAAAAACCCATTTCACAAAACTACAAGTTTCAAGAATTTCCAAATCCTAAAGCCCAGTTCCCATACTGGCCCCCCAAGCCCAGTTTCGCCTGGCACCCTAACCTCAAGTTTTTCTTTTTGCATTTCGGCCCTCTGTAAGACAATGGTTGAACCCAATGATCACATCATTCATCCACAGGGTTTGTACACCCTTCACGAGGTTAGTACACCTCATATCATTCATTCCACAGGGTTTGTACACCCTCCACGAGGTTAGTACACCTCATATCAATCATTCCACAGGGTTTGTACACCCTCCACGAGGTTAGTACACCTCATATCATTCATTCCACAGGGTTTGTACACCCTCCACGAGGTTAGTACACCTCATATCATTCATTCCACAGGGTTTGTACACCCTCCACGAGGTTAGTACACCTCATATCATTCATTCCACAGGGTTTGTACACCCTCCACGAAGTTAGTACACCTCATATCATTCATTCCACAGGGTTTGTACACCCTCCACGAGGTTAGTACACCTCATATCATTCATTCCACAGGGCTTGTACACCCTCCACGAGGTTAGTACACCTCATATCATTCATTCCACAGGGCTTGTACACCCTCCACGAGGTTAGTACACCTCATATCATTCATTCCACAGGGTTTGTACACCCTCCACGAGGTTAGTACACCTCATATCATTCATTCCACAGGGTTTGTACACCCTCCACGAGGTTAGTACACCTCATATCATTCATTCCACAGGGTTTGTACACCCTCCACGAGGTTAGTACACCTCATATCATTCATTCCACAGGGTTTGTACACCCTCCACGAGGTTAGTACACCTCATATCATTCATTCCACAGGGTTTGTACACCCTCCACGAAGTTAGTACACCTCATATCATTCATTCCACAGGGTTTGTACACCCTCCACGAGGTTAGTACACCTCATATCATTCATTCCACAGGGTTTGTACACCCTCCACGAGGTTAGTACACCTCATATCATTCATTCCACAGGGTTTGTACACCCTCCACGAGGTTAGTACACCTCATATCATTCATTCCACAGGGTTTGTACACCCTCCACGAGGTTAGTACACCTCATATCATTCATTCCACAGGGTTTGTACACCCTCCACGAGGTTAGTACACCTCATATCATTCATTCCACAGGGTTTGTACACCCTCCACGACGTTATTACACCTCATATCATTCATCTACAGGGTTTGTACACCCTCCACGAGGTTAGTACACCTCATATCATTCATCTACAGGGTTTGTACACCCTCCACGAGGTTAATACACCTCACATCATTCATCCACAGGGTTTGTACACCCTCCACCAGGTTAGTACACCTCATATCTTTCATCCACAGGGTTTGTACACCCTCCACGAGGTTAGTGCACCTCACATCACTCATCCACAGGGTTTGTACACCCTCCACCAGGTTAGTACACCTCATATCATTCATCAACTTCATCCACAGGGTTTGTACACCCTTCACGAGGTTAGTACACCTGATATCATTCGTCCATAGGGTATGTACACCCTCCACGAGGTTAGTACACCTCATATCATTCATCCGCAGGGTTTGTACACCATCCACGAGGTTAGTACACCACATATCATTCATCCACAGGGTTTGTACACCCTCCACAAGGTTATTACACCTCATTCACTTCCATAGGGTTGGTACACCCTCCACGAGGTTTCTACACCTCATCAACTTCATCCATAGGGTTGGTACACCCTCCACGAGGTTATTACACCTCATTCACTTCCATAGGGTTGGTACACCCTTTTCACGAGGTTAGTACACCTCATATCATTCATCCATATATCGTCAGATGAGATCTCCAGTTGAGATTAGTAGAGTCCTCTGCGTTGTTGGGTAGCAACCCCTTTGTTTGACTTGGCCGTTATATCAATGTTGATTGTGATTTATTATTTTTCAATATAATTTCTCATTTTTTCTTTTTTCACTGTGATTTCCATGCATGTGTGACTCTTATGTTTATGTGTGAGTATGAGTTTTCATTTTTAGTTTTTTTAGTTGTTCATTTTGAAACGCGGACAAAATTAGTGTTTCTATCTTTACTTAATTTTTATCTACAATAAAACTAAAGTAAAGAGGGGCAGCTGTCAACACCCAATTTTGTCCGGGTATGATAAAAGTGTGTGTGAAAAATTTGCATCTTTTTATCTTTGTTTCCATTTCCAATTCATCTTTATTTTTAGTTCATTTTCGTAAAAAATAAATAATCAAATAAAAATTGTAATAAATTAATCTTGTTTTCTAATTTTATTTTACTTTATTTTTGATTTATTCCATTTGACTTTATTCTTATTTTCATTTTATTTTTATCTGTATTTTTTTTATTTTTTATTTACGTATTTTTTATAAACCAAAAAAAATAAAATATCCAAAATACAAAAAAATATATAAAATAGAAAAATACAAAAAAAATATATATAAAAAAATAAAAAAGGGGGATGCCACGATGGTTTCCTAATCTTTGCAGAGAAGATGCTTTCCCGCAGCCAACACGCACACCTGCAGCTTTCCAGCCACCATGCGCACCTGCAGCTTTCCAGTCACACAAGCTTGACTCCATGGCAGCCACTACTGGTTGCCTCCCATGTGCCTGGCATGTTGCTGATGCTGCAGACATTATTCCACTTGCCTCCCGTGCTGGCTTTATACGCATGCTCCATATGGCAGCCAGCACAGATGCAACCACAGGCTTATGATTGGAATGGAGGAGGATTGCATTAAGAAGGGGAGGACGCACTCACGGCTACGGGGAACACCCATGGCTATCAACTTGAAATTCCTCAGCCCCTCACCCATAACCATCCCAACTACACTTCCATTTCACCCGTGATCACCTCCAACAGCCTATCATCTGCATCTTACTCCTCGATCATCTTCAACCCCATTAACCATCCTCCCTCGCCCAAGCTTCGGTAGCTCTCACTCAACCCCCTGACTTTCATTTCCACCCCACACACTACTCACTGGAAACCTATCCCCTCATCAAACCAAACTCAACCACCAACATCCTTACTTCACGGCCCAGCAGCACTGCAACTTTAGTGAGTGTGTGTGCTTAAAGAAAATGGAGGTGCAGCAGTACGTACACCAACATAAGGAGAAGCGGAGGTCCAGAGAAGAAAGAGTGATGAGAATGGAGGCAGCACCTTGGAGAGGAAATGGTAGCAGGGGCCCATGGGAATCAACTTTGCACCCAAGAAGCAGTGCACTCATTTTACTGAAACGAAGAGAAAGTGGAGGGCCCGTGTTTGGTTTAATATTTGCGCCGTAGAGGAAGCACAAGAAGCGGGGATATTGGCTTTAAAAGAAGTTGGACACCAAGCAACCAGGTTTTTTTAAAAAGGGGAGGACGTTCCAGAGTAGAGAGGGAGTTTCTTTTTCCTTTCAATCTTTTCATTCCTCCAAAACCAAATTCATAGATCTGATTCTTGCTCATATGAAACCCAATTACTTTCAATCTCTTTCCTATTCTGTATTCTCCATATTCCTTACACCCCTTCAGCAAACCAGTATCAACATATTTTACCCGCAAAATTGATTTCCTTCATCATGACCAAACACTAAAATTCTTTCCCCACTCATCTCTTCAAAATTGAGCAGCAGCTAGTCCAGAGGTCCAAAAATTATGTGTGAGTATTTAAATGAAAGCCCTTTGAGTCTAGAATCCAACCCAAAAAGTTTCATTGCATTTAGAGCTCTGTGGGAGAAGATATGAGCCAAACAGTAAACCAAGGTCAGTGCCAGAAACGAAACAGTCAAGCCTGATTTCGAAATCATACTGCATCTAGTCCAGAGGTCCAAAAATTATGTGTGAGTATTCAAATGAAAGCCCTTTGAGTCTAGAATCCAACCTAAAAAGTTTCATTGCATTTAGAGCTCTGCGGAAAAAGATATGAGCCAAACAGTAAACAAGGTCAGTGCCAGAAACGAAACATCCAAACCTGATTTCGAAGTTATACTGAAGCTAGTCCAGAGGTCTAAAATATAAGTGTGAGATATCAAATGAAAGCACCTTCGATCTAGTTTCTATGAAAAAAAGTTTCATTACGTTTGGAGTTTTGCAGAAAAATTTATCAGTGAAACATTCAGCAAAGGTCAGTGTAAAAGGAAAGCTGAAGCCATGAGGATGCAAGTGTTCAAGCCAATTCTTTGCGCAACCTCGTTTTTCACCCGCACACCCCTTTTATTTGGGTTTAAGCCTTTATGCAAATAAAAATAAAGAAAAGAGAACCGGGCCTGACCAGCGAATACTCTGATGCACCTCTATTTTTCATCCTTACACCCGTAGCAGATCCAAAGTCTGGAGAAGAGGATTTTGGCCCGGACAAAAGAGCTTCATTTTTTCTACACCCCTGGTTTTTTATCTCTGCACCTCTATTCTTGTTGGTTTGTTTTTCTTGTTTTATTTTTAGGCTTTTGTTTCTATTTGCATTATTTGTTTGGGGTTATTGGTTTTTACTGCATACCCCTTGTATGGTAATCTCACACCCCTTTGTTTTATTTATTAGACTTATTTGTTTTGTTTTCACATAATAATCACAAAATAAAATAAAAATAAAATTCAAAAAAATATGTTTTAAAGGTTTAGGCACATGTGTGATCGCACGCATCGTCCTTGTGCTAAAAACCTTTTCTTTTTCTAAATTAAAATTACAAAAAATATGTTTTAAAGGTTTAGGCACATGTGTGATCGCACGCATCGTCCTTGTGCTAAAAACCTTTTCTCTTTCTAAATTAAAAATACCAAAAATATGTTTTAAAGGTTTGGGCACATGTGTGATCGCACGCATCGTCCTTGTGCTAAAAACCTTTTCTCTTTCTTAAATAAAATTACAAAAATATGTTTTGAAGGTTTAGGCACATGTGTGATCGCACGCATCGTCCTTGTGCTAAAAACCTTTTCTTTTCCTTAAATAAAATTACAAAAATATGTTTTGAAGGTTTAGGCACATGTGTGATCGCACGCATCGTCCTTGTGCTGAAAACCTTTTCTCTTTCTTAAATAAAATTACAAAAATATGTTTTAAAGGTTTAGGTACACGTGTGATCGCACGCATCGTCCTTGTGCTAAAAACCTTTTCTTTTCCTTAAGTAAAATTAACAAAATATGTTTTAAAGGTTTATGCACATGTGTGATCGCACGCATCGTCCTTGTGCTAACAACCTTTTCTCTTTCTTAAACAAAATACAAAAAAGGTATAAAATCTTCAAAAAAAACCCAAAAACATCAACAATTTTAAACAACAAACAATCTTCCTAGCTAGAACTACGTGATCCTTGATTCTCCATCAAAAATGGAGATACGTAGGAGCAAGGCCAGTCCTTGTCAGGTTCACTTCCCCAAAAATCCAAATTTATCCATAATCAATTTCTCCAAACAAAATTTTCTAAACAATTTTCAAACAAAATTTTCAAGCAGTTTTCTAAAAGAACTACGTAACCCTGATTTCTCATTTTGAATGAGAATACGTAGGAGCAAGGTCAATCCTTGTCGGGCCCAAAAAACTAAAAAATATGTTTTGTTTATTTTAGAATTTTATTTTAGGGGATAGTTAAACATTTTGAAAATCACATCATATTCGTGCATTTAGTTAAAGGTACTGCCTTAGGGCAGGCGTTGTGGGGTGCTAACACCTTCCCCACGCGTAACCGACTCCCGAACCCAATCTTTGGTTTTCGTGGACCGTGCTTTATCATTTTATGGTTTTTCCGTAGTTTTCCAGAATAAACTATGGTGGCGACTCCAAAATCTCTTTTCAAAACCCGCGTTTCTTTCTGGATCGTCGTCCCGTCGCGATTCCGGTTGCGACAAATTACAATTAAAGAATGAAAGAATAAACCCTAAAAAGGTGAAGAGGAAGCCTCAGCATCCAAGATCCTCCTTCAAAGGGGTGGAAGAGAGAGTGTTTGCTTCGTTCCAGCCAAAGATACCTAACCCTAGGAAACCCTAAAGCTTAAATACCATTCGTAAATTACAAAAACTTAGGTCCAAGCCCATTAAAGTGCCGCTCAGCGGTAAATTACCGCTCAGCGGTAAATTACCGCTCAGCGGTAAGTGCGTGTCTTGTTTTCTCCCCTCAGCGGCCATTTTGCCCCTCAGCGGATCTCCCGTGAGTGCCTGAGTGCCGCTCAGCGGTAAACTGCCGCTGAGCGGTGACTTCGGCTTCTCCTTTTGCACTTTTTGATGTCTTTTCTGATTTCATCTCTCTCCTTCTTCACTTCTTTCACCAAATTCACCTTAAAACCTGCACAAAAACTCTGAAATCAAGCATAAACCTATCCAGCTCTCTTATTTCTAAAAATATGAAGAAAAGCATGATTTCAAGCTAGTTTCTAAGTATAAAGGTTGCTTTTAATATCAATTTTAACCATGAAAATAACAGTTTTTCAACTGTTATCACAACCCAAAACTTAAAACTTTGCTTGTCCTCAAGCAAATAAGATGTAACTCAATCTTCAACCAATTCATATGATGGTTCACTCATTCAAAAATCCTCTTTTTCAAGATAGGTAACAACTTCACTCAAACTTATGACCAAGAGTTCAATCAAGATGTGCACATGCTTTAGTGTTCACAAAGTCATTTAAATTCCAACAAATGCTATTTTCATGAATGATCAATCAATTAAGCATGGATGTTCATGTGTTCATGTAATATTTCCTCACTAAGTCAAGTATTTCACTCACACTCAAGTGTATAAGAGATGATCACTCATTCACTCTACTATCACAATGTCCCATGAATCAACTTTGCCTTTCATTTTACCACCATCAAAAACATTCACAAGCATGCATCATCACAAGGACTTTTCTATGGCTTATAATGTGGCTGGGCTAACAAGAAAATTGGTTTTTCTAGATCACAAAATCCTTGAGTTAAGAGAATCATACAACACAATCATCCTATTCTTTCCCAACTTTCTTTTGCCTTTGCATTGAGCTTTGCTTCTTTTTCTTTTCTTTTCTTTTCTTTGCATATTCTTACTTTTTAGCTCTTAGCTCAATGCTTTTCATGTTTTCCCAACAACCCCAAACTTGAACATTTAACAATACTACACAAGATCTTCTACTTAACTCAAGGTAAAAATTTTCAATCAAGGGTTTCAGTGTATGCTCAAGGCTAAGGGTTCAAAAGGATTAAACACAAAGTGTTCTCTTTTAGTGGGCTAATTTTTACAAATTTGGCCAATAAAAAGGTTTCCAAAACGGCCTTGATCATATGATGCAAAACAAGCAATTGATTCAATCATAGAAAACCTGGGCAAAATCATTCATGCTTACAAAGTAATAGCATTCAACAATAACAACTCTGGAGCTCAAAATCTCACATATAAGCTCATTCACATTTGACATACACATCCTGCTTAATTTCACAATCACAATCATGATATCATGCATTTGTTCACAAAGCTTGTGAATCACCTGTATAAGCATTTTAATGTGCACATCATCTCAACATCAATTAATCATAAGCATCATTCATTATTACTTATCACACAATCACAGTTAATAGCAAACCATCACAAGAAACCAGGTTTCAAATAGAGTACATCAAACCCTAATCTAAAACAAAAACAAATAAGTTCAGAAAACTTAAACCACAAAAGCATAATCATATGATAGCATTTATCAGTAAATGCTATCTCAACTCCTCATCAGTCTGAGCTGTCCTCTGTATCTTCCTCTTCCTCTTCATCTTCATCATCTTCAAATTCATCATCATCATCAGCTTCATCTTCTTCCATCTCTCTAGCTGAAGCTTCAGCAGCTCCAGCTCCTCCTCCATGCACTGGCTCCTCTGGCCAAGCTACCACATTATGGAATTCATCCATAGTCCACCTGTGGGCTGGAGGTGTATCATACATCCCCACAATCATCTCAGCAGTGGCCACCTGCCCTCTGTGAATGGACTGCAACTGAGCTCCTATAAGAGACATATACATGTCCCTCATCTGGCTCTGTCTGGCTCTGTGCTGGCCCTCTCTCTCTACGAGCCCTGCGTTGTGGAACTGGCTGAGCTACATCCTCACCTCCACAGTATTGTCTGTTGTAGGCCTCATCAATAGCTTTTCTTGGCCTCTCAAAAGGTGGAGCAGAAGTGTCCACCCCAGCTATCTTGCAAAGGTGCGTGATCAAAGAAGGATGTCCTAGTGGTGCTTTGTTGTTTGAAGTATTGGCGCACACACTAATCTCATCAACTATCACCTGCCCAATATTAACATTCAAGTTTCTGATAGCATAGTAGATGAAGAATGCCCTGCTGAGAGTAATATCTGACACATGTGAACATGGCTGAATGTTGGCATGAAAAAACGCCATCCAATACTTTGCAAGAGGAGTCAAATCTGTCCTCCTAATGTTAACCACTGAGCCAGATCGATTCCTTTGGAAGTGTCCTCCAGGTATACATAGTACTCTCTCTACATCCTCATAATCAGCACCTTCCTCCATGCAAAGAGCAAACTAGCACTGCTCACCAGCCCATACAGTATCCAGAAAGTTATTAATAGAATCAGGATCATACCTGATAGCATGGCCTCTGACATAGCCCAAATAATTCTCAGCTGGATAATCACCAATCTTCTTTGCATTAGTGTAAAATTCCTTAACCACAGCTATGTTAGCAGGTGCAGGATAAGTGGCTAGCTTTCCCCAGTCATTCCCTAAAACTTGCTCTCCAAATTGAGGAGCAAGGTTAGGTATCATTCCAACCTTTCTCTCCATCAGAAGTCTCCTGTCCTGAACCACTTTAAAGTGCTTCTCATGTTTCCTAGAGAGGAACCTGCTAGAGTGGGGTTGCTCTGGTTCCTTTTCCTTTCTCTTGGTTGCCATGGTTTTCAATCATTTTCCTGAAGAGGATGCCATTCCTACACTCAAAACACAAATACACAACCACAGAACATGATGTTAATCATTAGTAAAACACAGAACACAACTCCTTTCGAAGCTAAACCACCGCTGAGGGCCAGAATTCCCCCTCAGCGCCACCAGTACCACATTCCATATCACAAAAAACCAGAAAAATCAAATCTGGCAGAGTGCCGCTCAGCGGCAGTTTACCCCTCAGCGGTAACTCTGCAGATTTTTGAAAAACCTGTTTTAAAGCTTTCCTAACTCCACCCAAATGCAATTTTCAGTTTTCCAGTTCATAATCAAGCAGTTTAATCGGTTCAAACATCAAATATATCATCAAATCATGCAAAGAAATCAAAACCCCTAAATCTTCATGTTTTGACAATCATATTCAAAATAATAAACCCTAGAATGAACAAAATGCATGTTACTTACTTGGGTGGAGATACTAGATGCAATGAGAATGCTTCCAAGCTAGAATGCTCTCTTCCAACCCCAAACTTTGATGGCACACTAGTGAAAAAGTGAGTGGAAGAGAAATTTTCTTAAGAGGGAAGAGTGAAAAGATGTGGAAAACCTTGGAGAAGGTATGTGGGAGTGTTTGTGCAGAGAAAAATCTGAAAGTGTGAAAGAATACGCAGCTTAAGGTTTAAAAATAACCTAATGGGCTCGGGTCCCGCTAAGGGGAACTAAAACCCAATCTGCAAGAGTACCGCTCAACGGTAAAGTACCGCTCAGCGGCACTTTCGTGATGTGTTCTTCTCCTTCTTTTCTTAACCTACGTGCCTCCTAGACATGCCCCTCACTGGCTCCCTGCAATTCAATGATCAAAATGCTTATGCAAACCCTAACTAAAACAAACAAACAGAAATATTCAATCAACTGGGTTGCCTCCCAGGTAGCGCTTGTTTAACGTCACGAGCCTGACCCAAAATCCACCAACACCCTTCAGTAGGTGCAAAATTTTCTTACCAACACCCATCAGTAGGTGTTACAGCCATTGTATCCTTCAGTAGATAATTAACCACCTAGCATCCTTCAGTAGATGCTATATCCAACAAAATAAATACAAAAATAATGTTCACAAATTAAAAATTACAAAACCAAATCAAAAGTTTTTAAATTCACTGGGTTGCCTCCCAGCAAGCGCTCTTTTAATGTCATTAGCTTGACCCAATAAAGTTCAAGTTCCATCTTCTTTATAGTTGATGTTGTCATTCCACCAACTCCTCAGCTGTTTCCTTTGAACTGTTTTGGTTCTTCTAGAATATGGAGACTCTATCTCTATCATCTCCTTCTCTTTAAAGCCCTTCATAACCCACAACTTGTTCTTGATTCTAACAGGTGTGCCAAGTTGGAGTCTTCTTTTCTTCCAGTCTCTAGGAATTTCTTCTCCTCTTCCAATCTCTTCTTCCTGGGGTACCTGAAACAACAAACAATGGTTACCTGAAACCTCAAGATTTTCATCTTTACGGCTAGTCATGGGTGCATCTCGAAATGCAGCTTTATAACTAGCTTCTTCCTCCTTTGCTTGTGTCTCCTCTTTGAAGACATCTACCACCACTCTCTCCTCTCTGTCCTGGAGCACCACTATACCTTCATTTACATCTATGATAGCCCTGGCCGTTTTCATAAACGGTCTTCCAAGTATGATAGGTATCTTCTCGGTCTCCATCTTCATCACCACAAAGTCTGCCAAGAACTGAAGTTTGCCAACACAAACTATAATGTCCTCTACAATCCCACATGGCTCCTTTGAAGATCCATCGGCCATTACTATTTTAACCTTTGCAGGTTTCACTTTAACATTGCCGATTTGCTCCAGTAAAAAATAAGGTATCAAGTTAACACTTGAACCTAAATCAAGAAGAGCTTTCTTTACCTTTTTCTTCCCTATAGTACAAGGAATAGAAAAACTGCCTAGATCTGATGCTTTAGGAGGGAATGACTCTTTCTTAACAGTTATACACTCTTTTGCCTTATCATCTCTACGTCTCTTCTTTGTAGAGATTTCTTCATCAGATTTTGTGTAAACTGCAATTTTCTGTAGAATTTGTTCCCAAGGTGCTTCATTATCCACCATTCTGAATAATTCTGTGAAGTCCATTTGTTTCTCTTGATTTATTGGAAAAGGAAAAGTATTTTTGCTCTCTATTTCTCTTCTTTCTTCTGTTTCTCCTTATTCTAACTCAATTATCTCTTCATTCACACTCTTTACCACTTTGCACTCTTCTCTGGGGTTAACCTCAGTATTAGCCCCAAAATTTCTATTTGGCCTTTCTTCCAATTGCTTGGTAATCTGACCCATTTGAATCTCCAAATTCTTTATAGCAGCTTCAGTGCTCTTTTGAGAAGATTCAGTTTTCTGTATGAATTGCTGAAGAGTTTCTTCCAACCTTGTTGATCTTTCATTAAGCATAGATAACTGTTGCCAAAAGGTTGGTTGCTGCTGCTGCTTATTATATTGATTTGCTTGCCCAGTTTGTCCTTGACCAATGCTTGGATGTGGTTTCCACCCTTGATTGTAATTCCCTTGACGATATGGAAATTGATTAGCCATGAAATTAACATCCTCCACGGCTTCCACTAGAAAAGCACATTGACCATTGATATGATCACCTCCACATAATTCGCACAACTGGGTTTGTACCTGTGCAGCAGTTTTCAACTCTTTAGGTAATTATGCAAGAGTTTTAGTCAGAGTCTCCAGCTGTTGAGTTAGAATTTTATTTTGAGCTAGCAAGGCATCATGTGTCTGTAATTGGAGAACCCCTTTTTGTTGCATAGGAGCTCCTCTCTCACTGTGCAGCTCATTATCACTAGTAGCCATGTTTTCTATAATTTCTTTGGCTTCCTCTGGAGTTTTCCATTTAATATTGCCTCCTGCTGAGGCATCAAGCATCATCTTGGTTTGTGAACCAAGCCCTCCAAGGAAAGTTAAGACTACTTCCTGTTCTTGAAAACCATGCGTGGGTGTTTTTCTTAGTAGACTTTTGTATCTATCCCATGCATGCCCCAGTGATTCTTCCATGCCCTGCTTAAATGAAGATATCTCTTGCTTGCCTTTTGTCACCTTTGATTGTGGAAAGTACTTGTTCAAAAACTTTGTTACTACTGCTTCCCACTCTGTGAAACTTCCTTCTGAAAAAGAATTCAACCAAAGCTTAGCATTGCCTCCCAATGAGAAAGGAAACAAACTAAGTTTGATTGCTTCGTCTGGCACCCCATTGATTTTGACTGTGTTGCAAATTTCATTAAATGTAGTAAGGTGCTCATATGGGCTTTCATGAGATAACCCATTAAATTGATTGCTCTTTACCAGTTGGATCAGTGCTGGTTTGACCTCCATGTTAGCTGCATCGACTCTAGGTCTAGCTATGCTGTTAAAGTGCTGAGGTCCAGCTATATTGGTGTAATCAGCAAGAGTTCTTCTGATATTATTATTCTCCATATTTTCTGTGCTATTGTCAGAACCTTGTGGTGATGGTTGTAACAGAGTTTCCGGAGGAGGAAAAAGTTCTCTAGATGTTCTGATTCTTCTCCTCCGTCTACTGTCTTCTAATCCTTCAAGCAGAGGTTCTGTTGTTTTCTTGCTCCTAGTTCGAATTGCCTCCTGCATACACAAGAACACAAAACCCTAGAAAAGATTTGGTTAGCACAAAAAGATATAAGAGAAGATATAAGATTCAGAAAATAAAAACAGAAAACAGAAAAAACAGAAAAACAGACAAATAAAATAAAATAAAATAAATTCGAAATTTAAATTAAAAATAAAAAAATAAGTCAAAGATAATCAATAATCACACAAATTAACCAGTTAAACCACGAGTCCCCGGCAACGGCGCCAAAAAGTTGATGGACAAATTTATGAACACCCAATTATGATGTCACAAACTTGTTTTTCAATCGGCAAGTATGACCGAATCGTTCAAGTAATAAACTTGGTAAGACCAAGTATCGTTCTTCCCAAAGGACTCACGGCCTAGTTTAGTTGTGTGGGTTACTGATTAGTTAAGACTTAAAAGACGAAATATTTGGAGTTTAATATGCAAGACAGAAAATAAACATGTATGCATGAAGTTTTTGATCAATGGCAAAAAGCAAAAGATAAACACTTTCAATGAAATTTATGTATCAATATATTGTTGGGGGTCAATTTCATCTTATCCACTCTCATATATTTTAGGAATTCAACATTCAAATCATCATTGTTAATGCCACTCTCTAAAGTACCTTTCTAGAAGGCTTCTCCCTAATCACGAGTTCATACAATTCCTAGCATTCCTAATGATCAGTTCATAAGTGCAGGAGCTTAACGACAACCAATATCATATTGGGAGAAATTCCCCGGATCTAGACTTCCCCGTACGTGCCCGTATCGACAAAACCAATAATCATGCATCGAATGAGTTAAACAATGCAAGCATTAAGCAAAGAGGAAAAACCCTAACTAATGATGAAAAGAAAGCATAAGTCTTAATTAAAAGATGTAAAAACAGATTCCATATATGAGAGTTTCACAAGATTACATTGATTCCCCAACAAACATACAGAGTTTAGTTCACCATATTCATGGTGAACCTAGATGAATTACAATGAAAGAATGAAAGAATAAACCCTAAAAAGGTGAAGAGGAAGCCTCAGCATCCAAGATTCTCCTTCAAAGGGGTGGAAGAGAGAGTGTTTGCTTCGTTCCAGCCAAAGATACCTAACCCTAGGAAACCCTAAAGCTTAAATACCATTCGTAAATTACAAAAACTTAGGTCCAAGCCCATTAAAGTGCCGCTCAGCGGTAAATTACCGCTCAGCGGTAAGTGCGTGTCTTGTTTTCTCCCCTCAGCGGCCATTTTGCCCCTCAGCGGATCTCCCGTGAGTGCCTGAGTGCCGCTCAGCGGTAAACTGCCGCTGAGCGGTGACTTCGGCTTCTCCTTTTGCACTTTTTGATGTCTTTTCTGATTTCATCTCTCTCCTTCTTCACTTCTTTCACCAAATTCACCTTAAAACCTGCACAAAAACACTGAAATCAAGCATAAACCTGTCCAGCTCTCTTATTTCTAAAAATATGAAGAAAAGCATGATTTCAAGCTAGTTTCTAAGTATAAAGGTTGCTTTTAATATCAATTTTAAGCATGAAAATAACAGTTTTTCAACTGTTATCAAAGCATCATCTTGGTTTGTGGACCAAGACCTCCAAGGAAGGTTAGGACAACTTGCACATCATCAAAGCCATGCGTGGGTGTTTTTCTTAATAAGCTTTTATACCTATCCCATGCATGCCCCAGTGATTCTTCCATGCCTTGCCTGAATGATGAGATCTCTTGCTTTCCTTTATTTACTTTTGATTGTGGAAAGTATTTATTTAGGAACTTGGTCACCACTGCTTCCCACTCTGTAAAGCTTTCTTCTGGAAAAGAATTTAAGCAAAGCTTAGCATTGCCTCCTAGTGAGAATGGAAACAAGCTAAGTTTGATTGCTTCCTCCGGCACCCCATTTATTTTCACCGTGTTGCAAATCTCATTAAAAGTTGTGAGGTGCTCATATGGGCTTTCGTGAGACAACCCATTAAATTGATTACTCTTCACCAGTTGGATTAATGCTGGCTTAACCTCCATGTTGACTGCATTGACCCTTGGTCTTGCTATGCTGTTAAAGTGTTGAGGTCCAACTATATTGGTGTAATCTACAAGAGTTCTTCTGGCATTATTATTCTCCATATTTTCTGTGTTATGGTTAGAACCTTGTGGTGATGGTTGTAACAGAGTTTCCGGAGGAGGAAAAAGTTCTCTAGATGTACGGATTATTCTCCTCCGTCTACTCTCGTCTAAACCTTCAAAAAGAGGTTCTGCAGTTTTCTTGCTTCTAGTTCGGATTGCTTCCTACATACACAAGAAAACAAAACCCTAGAAAAATTGGTTAGCACAAAAAGATATAAAAGAAGATATAAGATAAGATATAAGAAGATAAAAACAGAAAACAAAAAAAATAAAATAAAAACAGAAAATAAAATAAAATAAAATAAAATAAAAATAGAAAAAATAAAAACAGAAATTCAAATTTCAAAATTAAAAAAAACAAGTCAAAGATAATCAATAATCACACAAATGAACTAGTTAAACCACGAGTCCCCGGCAACGGCGCCAAAAACTTGATGACAAATTTATGAACACCGAAAAACGGCGCCACAAACTTGTTTAACAATCGGCAAGTGTGACCGAATCGTATCAAGTAATAAAACTAGGTAAGACCAAGTATCGTTTTCCCAAAGGACTCAAGGCCTAGTTTAGCTATGTGATTTGTTGATTATTTAAGACTTAAGAACAAATTGATTATAGGTTTTAATGCAAAAGACAATAATTAAACATGTATGCATGAATTTTATCAATGCTAAGGAATAAAACAAACACTTCAATGAATTATATGAATGAGTATGTTGTTGGGGTTATCAATTTTATCTTATCCACTCTCATATATTTTCAGGAATTCATCATTCTTATCATCAATGCTAATGCCACTCTCTAAATTACCTTGCAAGAAGGCCTATCCCTAATTACGAGTTCATACAATTCCTAGCATTCCTAGTAATTAGTTCTTAAGTTCAGGAGCTTAAAGGCAACCAATATGCTATTGCGAGAAATTCCCCGGATCTAGACTTCCCCGTACGTTCCCGTATCGACAAAATCAATAATCATGGCAATGAATGAGTTAAACAAAGCAAGCAATAAGCAAAGAGGAAAAACCGTAGCTAAAGATGAAAGAAAGCATATATCTTAATTTAAGACATTAAAGCAAATTCCATATATGAGAGTTTCACAAGACTACATTGATTCCCCAACAACAATACAAGGTTTAGTTCACCATATTCACGGTGAAACTAGATGAACAATAATGAAAGAATGAAAGATAGAACCCTAGAAAGAGGAGGAGGTAGCCTGAGCATCCAAGATCTTCCTTCAAGGGGTGGAAAAGAGAGTGTTTGCTTCGTCTCTGCCAAAGATACAAACCCTAGGACGTCCTAAAGCTTATATACTATTCTAAAATTACAGAAAATTAGGCCCAAGCCCAAAAATAGTGCCGCTCAGCGGTAAACTACAGCTCAGCAGTAAGTGCGTGAGTTGTTTTCTTCCCCTCAGCGGCCAAATCACCCCTCAGCGGATCCAACGTGACTGCCTGAGTGTCGCTTAGCGGTAAACTACCGTTGAGCGGCAGTTGCGGCTTCTCCTTTTGCACTTTTTGATGTCTTTTCTGATTCCATCTCTGTCCTCCTTCACTTCTTTCACCAAATTCACCTTAAAACCTGCACAAAAACACTGAAATCAAGCATAAACCTGTCCAGCTCTCTTATTTCTAAAAATATAACCAAAAGCATGATTTCAAGCTAATTTCTAAGTGTTAAAGGTTGCTTTTAGTATCAATTTTAAGCATGAAAATAACAGTTTTTCAACTGTTATTAGTCATCCATATAATTCTCTATTTTGTATAAGGAATTGGTGCTACTAAGAAAAGGTGTAGCGCATGGTTTGCTTCCAAGCATTCCTGTTTCTTTAAGGATATCAAGGGCATACTTTCTTTGACAAAGATGTATCCCTTTCTTAGATCTAGCAACCTCAAAACCCAGAAAATATTTTAGTTCCCCAAGGTCTTTTATCTGAAATTGTTGATGTAAGAGAGCCTTTATGTCAGTGATTTCATTCATGGAATTTCCTGCTAAAACAATATCATCAACATACACAAGTAAAGTCGTGAAATCAGTGGGGGTTTTCTTTATAAACAGGGAGTGATCAAATTTGGATTGAGTATAATTTGCAGAAATAAGAAAAGTGGAGAGTTTGTCAAACCATTGTCTGCTGGCCTGTTTCAGTCCATACAGAGATTTAGTGAGTTTACAGACCTGTCCCTGTGTGTTAGTATTTAAACCAGGTGGAGGATCCATGTAGACATCTTCATTTAGGTCCCCATGCAAGAAAGCATTATCTACATCGAGTTGATGTAGAAACCAATTCTTTGAGGCAGCGAGAGCAAGCAATAGTCTAACAGAAGTGAGTTTAGCAACCGGAGAGAAAGTATCCAAAAAGTCTATCCCTTCCTGTTGGGTATATCCCTTGGCAACAAGACGAGCTTTATACCTTTCCACACTCCCATCAGCTTTGTGTTTTATTTTGTAGACCCACCTACATCTAATGGATTTCTTTCCAAGAGGAAGTTGAGTCAAAAACCAAGTACCATTATCTTGCAACGCCTTAATTTCCTTTTGCATAGCATCAACCCATTCAAGGCTGTTTCAAGCCTCATTATAGGAATTAGGCTCTTTGTTAGTAGTTATGGCAAGAGTGTATCTCAGATGTCTATCAGATAAGGACTTATAATCAGTGATAGGATAAGGATTTTTCATACTGTTTTTGATGCACAAAGAAGTAGATGAGGATTGATCAGCTTGGTGTATGTAGTCTTTTAGATATTTAGGGGTTCTTTTAACTCTGTTGGACTTCCTTTGATTGTTTCTCTGTTCTTCAGTGAGAGTGGTGTTCTCGGCACTGCTATCATTGTTATCAGCATGTCTTTGGTCTCCCCTTCTATCCTCAACCAAAGCCTCTTCATAGCTGTAGGGTAAATTATCAAGAAAAGATGTGTTGCCTTCACTGTTACTGGAGTCATTCCTATTTCCTTGCTCATTCTTGTAAGGAAAGATGTCTTCATAAAAAATGACATTTCTGCTAATAGAGATTTCCCTGGTGTTGATGTCAAGAACAATGTAACCTTTTACACCACTTTTATATCCTAAAAATATACATTTTCTAGCTCTAGAGTCTAATTTATTTCTGTTACTTTCTAAAGTAGAAGCAAAACACAAGCACCCAAAAACTTTTTAAGTCAAGATAAGTGGGAGGATCATTATGCAGAACAACATAAGGGGTTTTATTATTAATAACAAGGGAAGGCAGTCTATTAATCAGGTATATAGCATGGGATAAAGCATAAGACCAGTAAGCATAAGGAACACTAGATTGAAAAATAAGACTACGGGTGACATTCAATATGTGTTGATGTTTGCGCTCCACAACAGAATTCTGTTGTGGAGTTTCAACACAGCTAGTTTGATGTTCAATTCCATAAGAATTGTACATGTTGGAACAATTGAAATCAGGACCGTTATCAGTCCTAATGGTTTTAATAATTTTATTGAACTGAGTTTTAATTTTCATGACAAAGGATTGTAGAAGCTCTGTAGTGTAACCCTTATTGTGCATAAGAAAAGCCCAGGTATGTCTACTGCAATCATCAATAATAGTAAGGAAGTATTTATGCCCATGTATAGAGGGAATAGAGATAGGACCCCATATGTCACAATGTATAATATCAAAACAATTTTCTGACAAAGAATTAGTTTTAGGAAAAGGTAATCTATGTTGCTTTGCATAATGGCAGATGTCACAAACACTATCAAAAATAGTTTGAATATAAGGAAAAGTCTTGCACATTCTTTCAACAACTTTATGTCTAGGATGGCCCAGCCTATAATGCCATAGATTTATATTTACATGCTTATAAGAAAAGACAAAATTAGGTGCCAGATCTCTTCCAACAGCCTGTAGGTAGTAAAGCCCTCTATACACCTTAGCACATCCAATCATCTTCAATGTAGAGTTGTCCTGGATCTGACACATCTTAGAGGAAAAGGTTAGTGTGCAGTCTATATCTATGGTTAAACTTTGAACAGATATAAGGTTGAAACTAAAATCTGGTATGTATAAAACATTGAAAATTGTGAAATCTTTTGAAAACTGTACAGTTCCTGCATAGTGGGCTGTAACAATGGAGTTATTAGGCAACTTAATAGATATGGGTTTGATTTTATTGAATGTCATGAACAAATTTTTGTCATGGGTCACATGATCTGTGGCCCCTATGTCTATAATCCATGAGAACATACCTTGTCTGTCCTCTACAGTGTTTTTGTGCATTTGACTGACAGTATGAGAAGGGTTGTCACTCTTTTCGAGCATCTGCAGTATTTTCTACATTATTTTTGGGGTGAAGAAGCTTTGAGCAATGTTAGTATTATTTTGCTGGTTGGTCTGTGATCTTTCAGCAGAAGTAGTGCAGGCACTTACAGACCCCACTTCACTCTGTCCCATACTGTTTTGGTTGTTGCTGTCACTTTTCTTGTACCACGGTGGGTATCCATGTTTAGAGTAGCATTCATCTACTGTGTGATTCATTTTATGGCAGTGAGAACATTGCTTCCCATAGTTAGGATTTCTTCCTTTCCCTCTTCCTTGTCCACGAGGTGTGAATCCACGTCCAATGACTCTTCCAACCTTGATCATTCTTCCAATGATTCTTATTGAGTTTTGTGTTTTAAAATGTTATTTTAATTCAGATGTATTTTTAAGATAATTAATTGAGTTTGAAATATAAAAATAAGTTTTTAGTTGTATAAATATTTATTCATTTAATTTTATCATAAAATGTAAACACTGTTAAATCTTCATTTGATTTATTTATTTGAGTTTATTTTAATTATTTTTATATTTAATTTTATTTGTTGCTTTTAAGATGCTTTCAAATGATATTGATAAGTCAATTTTATCCACAAGAATTAATTAGAATTCATATTAACTTTTAATTAATAATCTTTTATGTGAGTAAATAGACATCTAATTTGTATATGGTGGAATGAAACAGGTGTTAATTAAATTCTTTACATTTAACAATTGGTGGATAAAATCAAATGGAAGGCACAAAGCTAGAATTATCCGATTGTTGGTAGGGGTTTCATTATGTTGGACTTTAAGCCTAACTCTACTCTAAGAAAATGGTTTGTAAGGTAAGATCTGTACCCACTTTTATATTCTAAAGTGGTCTTATCTTTAGTCGGTGTGAGACTTTCAACACACTTCTCTCATACCAATGTATATACATATCGAGCGTGAAACTATAAACATTAATGAGTGGTCCAATAGCGATTCGATAGCAGATAGAACAATATGTCCAACAAACAACAAATATCGTTGGATATGTTTTAACCTGACTGTGATACCATATTAAGAAGTGAACTTTAAACTTAATTCAACCCACAAAACCGGCTTGGAAAGTGATGTTTGTACCCACTTCTATATTTTAAATTAATTTTATTTCTAATCGATTCAAATGTATCATTTAATGCTTCATGTGCTATCTCATCCTCCTCATCCAAATGGACACCATTTGGTCCTTAGACTTGCATGTTATATAATCTACTTCATTATAGTTGTTTGCTGAGTCATCATTTTCATAGTGCCATCCATATAAATGACCCACTAGACACATCAATTGGTCTACCCGCTCATTTTTTGATCTCTAATAAATACTTGTAAATAAAAAATAGTTTGTAAGTATTTTACAAGTGATATTATGGAAAAAATGAATAGGATATAGTAATTACCTATAGCAACACATATCGTTCTGCTTATCAGACAAATCGTGCCAGGAAATCACTTTATGTAATTTTGTTTTTTCTACTAAGCCCAGTACAAAGTAACAAAAGAAATTTATGAGAACAAATAAATTGGAGTTATGGTGAATATATGTCTAGGAACACTCAACCCAAGCGTGGACCCACGCAGTAATGTGGAACAGTAATAGAATTTGTTTAAAGAAGAATAAAAAATAACATAATTTTTAATAAATATATTTATGTATTACTCATTTTAACTTATAAATTATAATTTATTTAAAAATAGTTATGAAATATTTTTTAACAAAGGTTTGAAATTGTATTTTTACAAGACAGACGTATATTGGGCTTCAGGAGGAATATTTTGGGGTCAATGAAGTAAGAATTGAATGCATAAAATTCATAATAAAAATTTTAGGTTTAACCATTTTTGAGGTTCCTAATGTCGGAACAATCGGTACCGTTATAGAGTCGCGCAGTGGAATAAATTAATAAAGCAGAAAGTGGTTTGGTCAAACTCGTAATAAGATGGTCCATTTTAGAAATTTAATTTTCTTAGAGAAAATTTGTCAAACAATTGATGTGCATAAAACAGTAAAGAGTATAGAGAGTAGAAAAATTGACACAATGGATTTTTTATCCTGGTTCGATTCAAAAGAATCTACGTCCAGTTGATAATCACTATAAAAAGTGAATAACGTTTTCACTAAAATCAGTTTCACAAATTACAATAAGAGTGAATAAAAAATAGATAGATAAAACCTTCCTTTGACGAACGAACTGGAAGATGATAATCGATTATTCCAGAGACTTTGACAGTTCTCATCAGAACTAGTGATAATCGATTATTTGGAGTAATAATCGATTATTCCAGACCAACTAGGTTTTTCAGAAGGGCTCATGATAATCGATTATAGCTTCTAATAATCGATTAAATGCGTAATAGTTCTAGAAATACAAATTTTTCTAAGTATTACATGTTTAAGGCTTTTCCAAATACATTTATAATCTACAAAGTGCTTTTAAAACAATTATAACAGTCTATCGACTTTTAGCATCATCAAAATCATTTATCTTCAAATTTACCAATGCTCCTCATTGGTAACAATCTCCCCCTTTTTGATGATGATCAAAAATCACATTTTAAAAGAAACTTTGGGTTATCTGCAAAAGGTACAAACTGACAGACGACAATAAGAGTTAGTAGTAACTGCACATATTTCTCCCCCTTTTTTATCATAAGCAAAAAGAGTTATAATGCTCCCCCTTAATATGAGCTCCCCCTCAATTAAACAATGTATGTACTAAAACAATAGATCATTTCATTCATGAAAACATTAAAGATTACAAGGGCACATAAAGCAAGACATGAACATGATAAAACATCCTAGGAATTCAAAACAAACAAACATGAAAGCACACTAACATAAAATCCTAAATCTAAAATTCAGGACTTGATGGTCTCTCTGGAGGTTGGAGATTAAAGTGATTTTCAATGTTTCCAATGTGAGTATCAAGGTCATTGAACTGGTCAATCACAAATTCTTCATGATTTTGTTGTCACTCATATATTTGTTCAAAGTGAGTCTGTTGAAAGAGACGCATATCCTCTAGTTGTTTTGACAGGTTTGCAAAATGCTCCTCCATAGTCAGGGATGAAGAGGAAGGCATGTGAGAAGGACCAACATCACCAAGGGTAGCAGCTGGGACTGGATTAGCCATATAGGCGTCCATATCGTCATTGGCATCTTCGTGGTGATCATCATCCTTGTGAATGATCACACGGCCACGAGCAACAAAACCCATTTGGCGAAATGTTGTCTCACCAACTTCAGTGCCAATTGCTTGAATGGCGGTAGTGAGTTCGCCTTCCACACTTACACCTTTGTATTATAAAATTCGAGAGATGAGAAGTGCATATGGAAAATGATAAGAAGTATATTTCTTGGCCTTTACCATGGTGTCGGAGATGAGTGTTGGCCAATCAATGTGGATGTGATTTAAAAGCCCATATAGTAGTAGAAGATCTTGCTCCGAGCATTGAGCATGGTTAGTGGCACGAGGACATAGGATCCACACAATTAAGTAGTAGTGAATCATCCTTTCTTCAACCTTGAATCCATCCATAAGCAGCTGTCGACGATTGATTTGTTGTTCAGGATGGCACAAAAAGGATTGAAAGGCGAGGAGACGATTGAAGTCCGGAACTCCAAGATGGACTTTGACAGCATCATCCCATAGTGTGAGTTGTGCGACATTCGTCCATATGTCATCATCCAGAATTATAGGGACACCTTTCACTTTTGTTGTCATGATGCTGTCACGATAATGCATATTGAAGTAGAAGACACGGATGAGATCAGGGTAGATACACACCTTTTGCTCCACGAGATGAGTAAGTCCTTGAGCATGAAACAAATCTGGAAATTGAAAGCCATAAAAATGATAAAAGTCGAGGCGGATGAACTTTACCGCCATGATTCGTCGTTCTTGCTAGAAATGGACATAGTCACCATGCTTCTCCTCATCTAAAATCCAACCTTCGATGGAAGTAGGACGAACATTTCGGGAACGACAGGAAGAAGCACCAGCAGTCCTCCTTCGGGTTCTTCTTGAATCAGCCATGAGAGAAATGGGCAAAAAGAAACTTTGGAAGGAAAGAAGAAAAATGAAGAGATTGGATTCAGATTTGGGTGCAGCAGTTTTTTGGGTGCAAAAAAGTGAGCAATAATCGATTATAAGGGGCTATTTATAAGAAAAATGGAGAAACTAGCCGTTTATGACCGTTTCCAACCGTTAAAATTCATTGTAACGGCTATAATTTTGATACAGACCACGCAATAATCGATTATTGTAAGTGATAATCGATTATCTGCTCATAAGTCACTTTCCAGAAATTGTGTAATAATCGATTATGTATGAAGATAATCGATTATCTTCTCATGAATGTCCAGTTTTGGGTTTAAATATGAATAATCGATTCTTCTATGGTATAATCGATTATCTGCGTATAGAGGCTTTTGCCAAAGCCAAAAATAATCGATTATTATCCTATGATAATCGATTAAAAGCACTGATCTTACGAGAATTGAGAAAATTTCATAAATCTGGAGTTTATGACATATCTAACACCCCTAACTCTCTTCGAAGCTCATAGAATCTATCTTTAGGTAGTGCTTTGGTGAAGATATCAGCCAATTGATGTAAAGTGTCAATGTATTCAATTTGGCAATCTCCCTTTTGAATGTGGTCTCTCAAGAAATGATGTCTAATTTCAATGTGCTTAGTTCTTGAGTGCATTATGGGGTTCTTAGTTAGGTTGATAGCACTAGTATTATCACATTTCAGAAGAATGTGATCAAGGAAGATATCAAAATCCTCCAGTTGTTGTTTCATCCATAAAATTTGGGCACAACAATTTCCAGCAGCAATGTATTCAGCTTCAATGGTAGACAAGGCTACACAAGCTTGTTTCTTTGAATGCCAAGACACTAAAGAACAGCCCAGAAAATGACACGTTCCGCTAGTACTTTTCCTATCAATTTTACAGCCACCATAATCTGCATCAGAGTAACCTATCAAACTATGTAAAGCATCAGAAGGATACCAAAGTCCAAAAGATGTGGTTCCTTTAAGGTATTTCAAAATCCGTGTGACAACAATTATATGAGATTCTTTAGGATTAGCTTGGTACCTAGCACACACACATACACTTTGCATAATGTTTGATCTACTAGCAGTTAGATACAGTAAGGATCCTATCATTCCTCTAAACATGGTTTCATTGACTCCTTCACCAGATTCATCCTTATCTAACTAGCAAGACGTTGCCATAGGTGTGTTGGCTTCTTTAAAAGTATCCATACCAAACTTCTTAAGCACTTCTCTACAATATTTAGTTTGGGAGACAAAAGTTCCCCCATCTATTTGCTTTGTTTGCAGTCCTAAGAAGAAGTTAAGCTCACCCATCATAGACATTTCAAATTCACCTTCCATTAATTGTGCAAATCCATCACACAATGAATCATTTGTAGACCCAAAAATAATATCATCTACGTACACTTGAACAATCAAGATATGTTTTCCTACTTTCTTAATAAACAAGGTGGAATCAACCTTTCCTCTAGAGAAATCATTTTCAATCAAGAAGATACTAAGTCTTTCATACCAAGACCTAGGTGCCTATTTAAGACCATACAATGCCTTTTTCAACTTATAAACATGATGAGGATATTTAAAATCCTCAAAACCAGGAGGTTGACTAATGTATACCTCTTCTTTAATAAAACCATTCAAAAATGCACTTTTCACATCCATTTGGAACAGTTTAAACTTCATCAAAGAGGCATAAGCAAGTAACAATCTAATTGCTTCTAACCTGGCTACTGGGGCGTAAGTTTCATCATAGTCGATACCTTCTTCTTGATAGTAGCCCTTTGCAACTAACCTGGCTTTGTTCTTTGTGATGTTTCCATCTTCATCAAGCTTGTTTCTAAACACCCACTTTGTTCCAATGATTTGATAATCATCTTGTCTAGGAATGAGTTCCCAAACATCATTCCTTTCAAATTGATTCAGTTCTTCTTGCATAGTAACACATCATTTATCATCTTGAAGAGCTTCCTTTATGTTCTAAGGTTCTACCTGAGACACAAAAGCTACTGTTAAGCAGAAATTATTAAGATTGTGCCTAGTAGTTACCCCTTTTAATATATCTCCGATGATGTTGTCCAGAGAAAGTCCTCTTGGTTGTTGATAGCTTTTAGGATCAACAACTTGATGTTCATTTTGAGTTTCTGGAGGATAGTTTTCATTTAGATACATCTCTTCAAGAGCTTCCCTCAAATAATCTTCATCACCTGTAATTGGTTTATTTGACTCAAGAGGGTTCACTGATGGACCAATTTATGAACACCAAATTATGATGTCACAAACTTGTTTTCAATCGGCAAGTATGACCGAATCGTTCAAGTAATAAAACTTGGTAAGACCAAGTATCGTTCTTCCCAAAGGACTCACGGCCTAGTTTAGTTATGTGATTTCTTACAAAAAGTCAAGTCCAAGCCCATGAAAGTGCCGCTCAGCGGTAAACTACCGCTCAGCGGTGAGTGCGTGACTTGTTTTCTCCCCTCAGCGGCCATTTTGCCCCTCAGCGGACCTCCCGCAAGCTCCTGAGTGCCGCTCAGCGGTAAACTGCCGCTGAGCGGTGACTTCGGCTTCTCCTTTTGCACTTTTTATTGTCTTTTCTGATTTCATCTCTCTCCTTCTTCACTTCTTTCACCAAATTCACCTTAAAACCTGCACAAAAACACTAAAATCAAGCATAAACCTGTCCAGCTCTCTTATTTCTAAAAACATGAGGAAAAACATGATTTCAAGCTAGTTTCTAAGTGTAAAGGTTGCTTTTAGTGTCAATTTTAATCATGAAAATAACAGTTTTTCAACTATTATCACAACCCCAAACTTAAAACTTTGCTTGTCCTCAAGCAAATAAGATGTAACTCCATCTTTAAACCAATTCATATGATGATTCACTGCATTCAAAAATCTTCTTTTCAAGATAAGCAAAAACTTCACTCAAACTTATGACCAAGAGTTCAATCAAGATGTGCACATGCTTTAGTGTTCACAAAGTCATTTAAATTCCAACAAATGCTATTTTCATGAATGATCAATCAATTAAACATGGATGTTCATGTGTTCATGTGATATTTCCTCACTAAGTCAAGTGTTTCACTCACACTCAAGTGTATAAGAGATGATCACTCATTCACTCTATTATCACTATGTTACATGAATTAACTTTGCCTTTCATTTTACCACAATCAAAAACATTCACAAGCATGCATCATCACAAGGACTTTTCTATGGCTTATAATGTGGCTGGGCTAACAAGAAAATTGGTTTTTCTGGATCACAAAATCCTTGAGTTAAGAGAATCATAACAACACAATCATCTTATTCTTTCCCAACTTTCTTTTGCCTTTGCATTGAGCTTTGCTTCTTTTTCTTTTCTTTTCTTTTTCTATGCATATTCTTACTTTTTAGCTCTTAGCTCAATGCTTTTCATGTTTTCCCAACAACCCCAAACTTGAACATTTAACAATACCACACAAGATCTTCTACTTAACTCAAGGTAAAGATTTTTCAATCAAAGGTTTCAGTGTATGTTCAAGGCTAAGGGTTCAAAAGGATTGAACACAAAGTGTTCTCTTTTAGTGGGCTAATTTTTACAAATTTGGCCAATAAAAGGTTTCCAACAAACGGCCTTGATCATATGATGCAAAACAAGCAATTGATTCACTCATAGAAAACCTGGGCAAAATCATTCATGCTTTCACAGTAATAGTATTCAACAATAACAACTCTGGAGCTCAAAACCTCACATATAAGCTCATTCACATTCCACATATAACATCCTGCTTAGAATCATAATCACAATCATAACATCTTGCATTTGTTCACAAAGCTTGTGAATCACCTGTATAAGCATTTTAATGTGCACATCATCTCAACATCAGTTAATCATAAGCATGATTCAGTATTACTTATCACACAATCACAGTTAATAGCAAACCATCACAAGAAACCAGGTTTCAAATAAAGTACATCAAACTCTAATCTAAAAACAGAAAATACCTACAAAACACTGGGTTGCCTCCCAGTGAGCGCTTGTTTAACGTCACGAGCCTGACCCAAACTTTCAAGGATCAACCAACAACATCATTGTCGAAAATTGTTGCACCTCTCCCCCTAGATAAGGTTTGAGACGTTGACCATTCACCACCCAACTTCTTTGTGGATCAGCAGCAACTGGATTAAATATTTCAATTGCTCCATGCGGATGCACTTCTTTTATCACATATGGTCCTGACCATTTTGACTTCAGCTTCCCAGGAAATATCTTCAATCTCGAATTGAACAATAATACCTGTTGTCCTGGATTGAAAACTCTGTTTACCAACTTTCTGTCATGATAAAATTTAATTTTGTCTTTGTAAGCCTTGGATGAATCATATGCATGTAATCGCATTTCTTCAAGCTCCAAAATCTGCCGTCTGCGTGTGCATTTAGTTTCATAAGGATCGAAATTCAAGAATTTCAAAGCCCATAATGCTTTATGCTCCAATTCTACAGGCAAATGGCATGCTTTCCCATAGACTAATTGAAATGGTGATAATCCCATAGACGTCTTCATTGCTGTCCTATAAGCCCAAAGAGCATCATCCAATTTGAGAGACCAATCCTTTCTTGATGAAGTCACTGTTTTTTCCAGGATTTGTTTTATCTCCCTGTTAGATACCTCAGCTTGTCCATTGGTTTGTGGATGATAAGGTGCAGCTACTTTATGTTTTACTCCATAGTGTTTGAGTACTTTCTCTAGCTGATAATTGCAAAAATGAGAACCTCCATCACTGATCAACACTCTTGGAGTGCCAAAACGTGAGAATATCTGCCTCTTCAGGAATTTAATTACCGTGCTAGCATCATTTTTAGGACAAGCTAATGCTTCCACCCATTTACTCACATAATCCACTGCTACCAGAATATATTCATTGTTGAAAGATGGAGGAAAGGGTCCAACAAAGTCAATACCCCAACAATCAAAAACCTCAACCTCTAAAATACCTTGTAAAGGCATCTCATGACGTTTAGTGATTGTCCCTTAAAATTTTGCTTATGTATCATTCGTAAATTACAAAAAGTCAAGTCCAAGCCCATTAAAGTGCCGCTCAGCGGTAAACTACCGCTCAGCGGTGAGTGCGTGACTTGTTTTCTCCCCTCAGCGGCCATTTTGCCCCTCAGCGGATCTCCCGTGACTTCCAGAGTGCCGCTCAGCGGTAAACTACCGCTCAGCGGTGAGTACGTGACTTGTTTTCTCCCCTCAGCGGCCATTTTGCCCCTCAGCGGACCTCCCGCAAGCTCCTGAGTGCCGCTCAGCGGTAAACTGCCGCTGAGCGGTGACTTCGGCTTCTCCTTTTGCACTTTTTATTGTCTTTTCTGATTTCATCTCTCTCCTTCTTCACTTCTTTCACCAAATTCACCTTAAAACCTGCACAAAAACACTGAAATCAAGCATAAACCTGTCCAGCTCTCTTATTTCTAAAAACATGAGGAAAAACATGATTTCAAGCTAGTTTCTAAGTGTAAAGGTTGCTTTTAGTGTCAATTTTAATCATGAAAATAACAGTTTTTCAACTGTTATCACATGTGATAACAATTTCATCAAAGACAACATGTATTGATTCTTCAATTTTCAAGGTTCTTCTATTAAATACCATATATGCTTTGCTAGTTAAAGAATATTCTAAGAAGATTGCCTCATCAGATTTAGCATCAAATTTACCTAGATTATCTTTACCATTATTCAAAGCAAAACATTTACATCCAAAGATTTTCAAATGAGATACATTTGGTTTTCTACCGTTAAACAGTTCATAAGGAGTTAGCTTAAGAATAGGCCTAATTAGCATTATGTTCAACACGTAACAAGCAATACTAACTACATCAGCCCAAAAGTATTTTGGCACATTAGATTCATTTAAAAGAGTCCTAGCTAGTTCTTCTAATGATCTATTTTTCCTTTCAACAACACCATTTTGTTGGGGAGTTCTTGGAGCAGAAAAATTATGAGCAATTCCATGTTCTTCACAAAACTTTTCAAAAGATTCATTTTCAAATTCACCACCGTGATCACTTCTCAAAGTTTTGATTTTCAATTCCTTTTCATTTTGAACACGTTTTGCAAACGATTTGAATGCTTTAAAAACTTCACTTTTCAAGGTTAAGAAAAATGTCCAAGTAAATCTAGTGTAATCATCAACAATCACAAGAGCATAGTAGTTTTCACCAAAACTTTTAATTCTAGATGGACCAAACAAGTCCATATGCAAAAGTTCTGAAGGTTTTGATGTTGAAATCATGGTTTTAGACGAAAATGAGGATTTGGTTTGCTTTCCCTTTTGACATGCAAAGCAGATTTTGACTTTCTCAAATTTTAAATTTGGCAAACCAATCACAAGATCTTTTGAAATCAATTTATTCAAATGTTGCATATGAATATGTGTAGCTCTTTATGCCATAGCCAAGGATTTTCTTCTTTAGCAACTAAACATGTTATATTATGGCTACATGCACTTTCAATATCAATGAAGTAAATGTTATTATGCCTAACACCTTGCAAAGCAATCACAATAGAATTTTTAAAATATACAGTTGATAACAGTTGAAAAACTGTTATTTTCATGCTTAAAATTGGTACTAAAAGCAACCTTTAACACTTAGAAACTAGCTTGAAATCATGCTTTTGTTTATATTTTTGGAAATAAGAGAGTTGGACAGGTTTATGCTGGATTTCAGTGTTTTATGCAGGTTTTAAGGTGAATTTGATGAAAGAAGTGAAGAAGGATAGAGATGGAATCAGAAAAGAACTCAAAAAGTGCAAAAGAAGAGAAGCCGCAAGTACCGCTCAACGCTAGTTTACCGCTGAGCGGCACTAATGAACACCCGTTGGCTCCACTAAGGGGTGAAAGTTGATGGACAAATTTGTAAGCACCAAAATATGATGTCACAAACTTGTTTCACAATCGGCAAGTATGACCGAATCGTTTCAAGTAATAAACTTGGTAAGACCAAGTATCGTTCTCCCAAAGGACTCACGGCCTAGTTTAGTTATGTGATTTGTTGATTAGCTAAGACTTAAGAACACAATAATTGAAGTTTAATATGCAAAGACGAAAATTAAATATGTATGCATGAATTGATCAATGACAAAGACAAAAGATAAACACTTTCAAGGAAATATATGAATGAATATGTTGTTGGGGGTCAATTTCATCTCATCCACTCTCATATATTTTAGGAATTCAACATTCAAATCATCATTGTTAATGCCACTCTCTAATGTACCATTCTAGATGGCTTCTCCCTAATCAAATAGTTCATACAATTCCTAGCATTCCTAATGATTAGTTCATGAGTGCAGGAGCTTAAAGGCAACCAATATAATATTGTCAGTATAATATTGGGAGAAATTCCCCGGATCTAGATTTCCCCGTACGTGTCCGTATCAACAAAACCAATAATCATGCATTAGAATGAGTTAAACAATGCAAGCATTGAGCAAAGAGGAAAAACCCTAACTAATGATGAAAGAAAGCATATGTCTTAATTCAAAGATGTACTCAACAAATCCATATATGAGAGCTTCAAGAGATTACTTTGACTCCCCAACAAACATACAAGGTTTAGTTCACCATATTCATGGTGAACCTAGATGAATTACAATGAAAGTATGAAAGAATAAACCCAATAAAGGTGAAGAGGTAGCCTGAGCATCCAAGATCCTCCTTCAAAGGGGTGAAAGAGAGAGTGTTTGCCTCGTTTCTGCCAAAGATGCCTAACTATAGGACGTGCAAGCCCTTATATACTAATCTAGAGTTACAAAAGATTACAAAAGTCCAAGCCCAAAAAGTGCCGCTCAGCGGTATTTACCGCTCAGCGGTGATTGCGCGTCTTCTTTCTTCCCCTCAGCGGCCATTTTACCCCTCAGCGGTTCCAACGTCACCTCTTGAGTGCCGCTCAGCGGTAGTTTGCCGCTGAGCGGTGCCTTCGACTTCTCCTTTTTGCACTCTTTCTTGTCTTTTCTAATGTCCTCTCTCTTATTCTTCACTTCTTTCACCAAATTCACCTCAAAACCTGCACAAGAACACTTAAATCAAGCATAAACCTGTCCAGCTCTCTTATTTCTGAAAATATAAACAAAAGGCATGATTTCAAGCTAGTTTCTAAGTCTAAAGGTTGCTTTTAGTATCAACTTTAAGCATGAAAATAACAGTTTTTCAACTGTTATCACAACCCCAAACTTAGAACTTTGCTTGTCCTCAAGCAAATAAAATGTAACTCCATCTCCAACCAATTCATATGATGGTTCACTCATTCAAAATCCTCTTTTCAAGATAAGTAATAACTTCACTCAAACTTAAGACCAAGAGTTCAATCAAGATGTGCACATGCTTTAGTGTTCACAAAGTCATTTAAATTCCAACAAATGCTATTTTTCATGAATGATCAATCAATTAAGCATGGATGTTCATGTGCTTATGGAATATTTCCTCACTAGGTAAAGTGTTTCACTCAACACACAAGTGTATAAGAGGTAAAGTGTTTCACTCATTCACTCCACTATCACAATGTCACATGAATCAACTTTGCCTTTCATTTAACCACAATCAAATATATTCACAAGCATGCATCATCACAAGGACTTTTCAATGGCTTATAATGTGGCTGGGCTAACAAGAAAATTGGTTTTTCTGGATCACAAAATCCTTGAGTTAAGAGAATCATAACAACACAATCTTCTTATTCATTCCCAACTTTCTTTTGCCTTTGCTTTTGCATTTGCATTGAGCTTTGCTTCTTTTTCTTTTCTTTTCTTTGCATATTCTTACTTTTTAACTGTTAGCTCAATGTTTTTTTCTTTTTCATGTTTCCCCAATAACCCCAAACTTGAACATTTAACAATACCACACAAGATCTTCTACTTAACTCAAGGTAAAGATTTTCAATCAAGGGTGTTCAGTGTATATTTAAGGCTAAGGGTTCAAAGGATAGAACACAACGTGTTCTCTTTTAGAAGGCTAACTTTATGAATTTGGCCAATAAAAAGGGTTTCAAAAACATGGCCTTTGATCATATGATGCAAAACAAGCAATTGATTCAATCATAGAAAACCTGGGCAAAGTCATTCATGCTTTCAAAGTAACAGCACTCAACAATAACAACTCTGGAGCTCAAAACCTCACATATAAGCTCATTCACATTTGACATGCACATCCTGCTTAATTTCACAATCACAATCATGATATTATGCATTTGTTCACAAAGCTTGTGAATCACCTGTATAAGCATTTTAATGTGCACATCATCTCAACATCAATCAATCAATAAGCATCATCAAGCATTACTTATCACACAATCACAGTTAATAGCAAACCATCATAAGGAACCAGGTGTTCAATAGAGTACATCAAACCCTAATCTAAAAAAAAAAACAAATAAGTTCAGAAAACTTAAACCACAAAAGCATAATCATATGATAGCATTCATCAGTAAATGCTATCTCAGCTCCTCATCAGTCTGAGCTGTCCTCTGTATCTTCCTCTTCTTCCTCATCATCATCATCATCAAACGCATCCTCCTCCTCAGCTTCATCTTCTTCCATATCTCTAGCTGAAGCTTCAGCTGCTCCAGCTCCTTCTCCATGTACTGGTTCTTCTGGCCAAGCTACTACATTATGGAATTCATCCATAGTCCACCTGTGGGCTGGAGGTGTATCATACATCCCCACTATCATCTCAGCAGTGGCCACCTGCCCTCTGTGAATGGACTGCAACTGAGCCCCTATAAGAGACATATACATGTCCCTCATCTGGAATGGCTCTGCTTCATGTGTCTCAGCAGATGTCTGGCTCTGTGCTGGCCCTCTTTCTCTACGAGCACGGCGTGGTGGAACTGGCTGAGCTGCATCCTCACCTCCACAGTACTGTCTATAATAAGCCTCATCAATAGCTTTTCTTGGCCTCTCAAATGGTGGAACAGAAGTATCCACCCCAGCTAGCTTGCAAAGGTGAGTAATCAAGGAGGGATGTCCTAATGGTGCTTTGTTGTTTGAGGTGTTGGCGCACATACTAATTTCATCAGCTATCACCTGCCCAATATTAACATTTAAGCTTCTGATAACACAGTAGATGAATAGTGCCCTGCTGAGAGTAATATCTGACACATGTGAACATGGCTGAATGTTGGCATGAGAAAATGCCATCCAATACTTTGCAAGAGGAGTCAAATCTGTCCTCCTAATGTTAACCACTGAGCCAGATCTATTCCTTTGGAAGTGTCCTCCAGGTATACACAATACTCTCTCCACATCCTCATAATCAGCACCTTCCTCCATGCTAAGAGCAAACTGGCATTGCTCACCAGCCCACACAGTATCCAGAAAGTTATTGATGGAGTCAGGATCATACCTGATAGCATGGCCTCTGACATAGCCCAAATAATTCTCAGCTGGATAATCACCAATCTTCTTTGCATTGGTGTAGAATTCCTTCACCACAGCTATGTTGGCAGGTGCAGGATAGGTGGCTAACTTTCCCCAGTCATTCCCTAACACTTGCTCTCCAAATTGAGGAGCAAGGTTAGGTATCATTCCAACCTTTCTCTCCATCAGAAGTCTCCTGTCCTGAACCACCCTAAAGTGCTTCTCATGTTTCCTAGAGAGGAACCTGCTAGAGTGGGGTTGCTCTGGTTCCTTTTCCTTTCTCTTTGTTGCCATGGTTTTCAATCTCTTTCCTGAAGAGGATGCCATTCCTACATTCAAACACAAATACAAAACCACAGAACATGATGTTAGTCATTAGTAAAACATAGAACATAGTTCCTTTCGAAGCTAAACCACCGCTGAGGGCCAGAATTTCCCCTCAGCGCCACCAGCGCCACATTCCAACATGCAAAAATCAGAAAAAACCAAATCTGGCAGAGTGCCGCTCAGCGGTAATTTACCCCTCAGCGGTAACTCTGCAGATTTTTGAAAAATCAGTTTTAAAGCTTCCCTAACTCCACCCAAATGCAATTTTCAGTTTTCCAGTTCATAATCATGCAGTTTAATCGGTTCAAACATCAAATATATCATCAAATCATGCATAGAAATCAAAACCCCTAAATATTCATGCTTTGACAATCACATTCAAATTCAAGAACCCTAGAATGAACAAAATGCATTTTACTTACTTGGGTGGAGATACTAGATGCAATGAGAATGCCTTCAAACTAGAATGCTCTCTTCCAACCCCAAACTTTGATGGCACACTAGTGAAAAAGTGAATAGAAGAGAGATTTTCTTAAGAGGGAAGAGTGAAAAGATGTGGAAAACCTAGGAGAAGGTGTGTGGAAGTGTTTGTGCAGAGAGAAGTCTGGAAATAAACCCTAAAACGCAGCTTGGGGTATAAAAATACCCTAATGGGCTCGGGTCCCGCTAAGGGGAACTAAAGCCCAGTCTGCGAGAGTACCGCTCAGCGGTAAAATACCGCTCAGCGGCACTTTCGTGATGTGCTCCTCTCCTTCTTTTCTTGACCTACGTGCCTTCCTAGCATACCCCTCATAGGTTCCCTGCAATTCAATGTTAAAAATGCTTATGCAAATCCTAAAAATAAACAAACAAAAACAATCAATCAACTGGGTTGCCTCCCAGGTAGCGCTTGTTTAACGTCACGAGCCTGACCCAAATTCCACCAGCACCCATCAGTAGATGCAAAATTTTCTTACCAACACCCATCAGCAGGTGTTACAAACCTAGCATCCTTCAGTAGATGCTTAACCACCTAGCATCCTTCAGTAGATGCTGGATCCAACAAAAATAATTACAAAATAATATCCACAATTTAAAAGTTACAAAACCAAATCAAAAGTTTTTAAATCCACTGGGTTGCCTCCCAGCAAGCGCTCTTTTAACGTCATTAGCTTGACCCAGTAAAGTTCAAGTTCCATCTTCTGTATAGTTAATGATGTCTTTCCACCAACTTCTCAACTGCTTCCTTTGGACTGTTTTGGTTCTTCTAGAATAAGGAGACTCTATCTCTATCATCTCCTTCTCTTTAAAGCCCTTCACAACCCACAACTTGTTCTTTAGTCTCACATGTGTGCCAAGTTGGGGTCCTCTTTTCTTCCAGTCTCTAGAACTTGCTTCTCCTCTTCCAATATCTTCTTCCTTGGGTACCTGAAACAACAAACAATGGTTACCTGAAACCTCAAGATTTTCTTCTTTACGGCTAGTCATGGGTGCATCTCGAAATGCAGCTTTATAACTAGCTTCTTCCTCCTTTGCTTGCGTCTCATCTTTGAAGACATCTACCACCACTCTCTCCTCTCTGTCCTGGAGCACTACTATACCTTCATTTACATCTATAATAGCCCTGGCCGTTTTCATAAACGGTCTTCCAAGTATGATAGGTATCTTCTCGGTCTCCATCTTCATCACCACAAAGTCTGCCAAGAACTGAAGTTTGCCAACACAAACTATAATGTCCTCTACAATTCCACTTGACTCCTTTGAAGATCCATCGGCCATTACTATTCTAACCTTTGCAGGTTTCATTTTAACCTTGCCAATTTGCTCCAGTAAAGAATAAGGCATCAAGTTAACACTTGAACCTAAATCAAGGAGAGCTTTCTTTACCTTTTTCTTCCCTATAGTACAAGGGATAGAAGAGCTGCCTGGATCAGATGCTTTAGGAGGGAATGGCTCTTTTTTAACAGCTATACACTTCTTTGCTTCCTCATCTCTACGTCTTTTCTTTGTAGAGATGTTCTCATCAGATTTTGTGTAAACTGTGATTTTCTGTAGAATCTGCTCCCAAGGTGCTTCATTATCCAACATATTAAATAATTCTGTGAAATCCATTTGTTTCTCTTGATTTATTGGAAAAGGAAAATTATTTTCACTCTCTATTTCTCTTCTTTCTTCTGTTTCTTCTTCTTCCAACTCAATGATCTCTTCATTTACACTCTTGACCACTTTGCACTCTTCTCTGGGGTTAACCTCAGTATTAGCCCCAAAGTTTCTGTTGGGTCTTTCTTCCAATTGCTTGGTGATCTGACCCATCTGAATCTCCAAATTCTTTATAGCAGCTTCAGTGCTCTTTTGAGAAGATTCAGTTTTCTGGATGAATTGCTGAAGAGTTTCTTCCAACCTTGTTGATCTGTCATTAAGCATAGATAATTGTTGCCACAAGGTTGGTTGCTGCTGCTGCTTATTATACTGATTAGCCTGCCCAGTTTGTCCTTGGCCAATGCTTGGATGTGGTTTCCAACCCTGATTATAATTCCCTTGACGGTATGGAAATTGATTAGCCATGAAGTTAACATCCTCCACGGCCTCCACTGGAAAAGCACACTGGCCATTTATGTGATCACCTCCACATAGTTCGCACAACTGGGTTTGTATCTGGGCAGCAGACTTCAACTCTTTAGGTAATTGAGCCAAAGTTTTTGTCAGAGTCTCTAGCTGTTGAGTTAGAATTTTATTCTGTGCTAGCAGAGCATCATGCGTTTGTAATTGTAGAATCCCTTTCTGTGGCATAGGAGCTCCTCTTTCATTGTGCAGCTCATTATCACTTGTAGCCATATTTTCAATGATTTCAGTTGCTTCCTCTGGAGTCTTCCATTTGATATTGCCTCCAGCTGAGGCATCTAGCATCATCTTGGTTTGTGAACCAAGCCCTCCAAGGAAAGTTAAGACTACTTCTTGATCTTCAAAGCCATGCGTGGGAGTTTTACGTAACAAGCTTTTATACCTATCCCATGCATGTCCAAGTGATTCTTCCATGCCCTGCTTGAATGAAGATATCTCTTGCTTTCCCTTAGTCACTTTAGATTGTGGGAAGTATTTATTCAAAAACTTTGCAACCACTGCTTCCCACTCCGTGAAACTTTCTTCTGGAAAAGAGTTCAACCAAAGCTTAGCATTGCCTCCCAATGAGAAAGGAAACAAGCTAAGTTTGATAGCTTCGTCTGGCACCCCATTAATCTTGACCGTGTTACAGATCTCATTAAATGTTGTAAGGTGCTCATATGGGCTTTCATGTGATAACCCATTAAATTGATTACTCTTTACCAGTTGAATTAATGCTGGTTTGACCTCCATGTTGGCTGCATTGACTCTAGGTCGAGCTATGCTATTGAAGTGCTGAGGTCCAGCAAGATTAGTGTAATCTGCAAGAGTTCTTCTAGCATTATTATTGTTCTCCATATTCCCTGTGCTATGAACAGAACCTTGTGGTGATGATTGTAGGAGAGTTTCAGGAGAAGGGAAAAGTTCTCTGGACGTTCTGATTCTTCTCCTCCTTCTACTCTCGTCTAGCCCTTCAAGTAGTGGTTCTGTTGTTTTCTTACTTCTAGTTCGAATTGCCTCCTGCATGCACAAGAAAACAAAACCCTAGAAACGATTTGTTAGCACAAAAAGATATAGAAGAAAATAAAGATTGAAAAGATATAAGAAGATAAAAGATTTAGAAGATAGAATCAAATAAAATAGAATAAAACTAATCTAAAAAATAAAATCTAATCTAAAAGATAAAATCTAACCTAACCTAAAAGATAGAATAAGAATAAAATAAAATCTAACCTAAAAAGATAAAAAAGATAAAATCTAATAAAATAAAATAAAATCTAATCTAAAAAGATAAAATAAAATCAAATAAAAACCGAAAAATAAAAAACAGAAAATAAAAACAGAAAACAGAAAAACAGAAAACAAAAAATATAAAAATAAAATAAAATAAAATACAAACTGAAAAATATAAACAGAAAAATAAAATAAGATAAAATTCGAAATTTAAATTAAAAATAAAAAAAAATAAGTCAAAGATAATCAATAATCACACAAATTAACCAGTTAAACGAGAGTCCCCGGCAACGGCGCCAAAAACTTGATGGACAAATTTGTAAGCACCAAAATATGATGTCACAAACTTGTTTCACAATCGGCAAGTATGACCGAATCGTTTCAAGTAATAAACTTGGTAAGACCAAGTATCGTTCTTCCAAAGGACTCACGGCCTAGTTTAGTTATGTGATTTGTTGATTAGCTAAGACTTAAGAACACAATAATTGAAGTTTAATATGCAAAGACGAAAATTAAATATGTATGCATGAATTGATCAATGACAAAGACAAAAGATAAACACTTTCAAGGAAATATATGAATGAATATGTTGTTGGGGGTCAATTTCATCTCATCCACTCTCATATATTTTAGGAATTCAACATTCAAATCATCATTGTTAATGCCACTCTCTAATGTACCATTCTAGATGGCTTCTCCCTAATCAAATAGTTCATACAATTCCTAGCATTCCTAATGATTAGTTCATGAGTGCAGGAGCTTAAAGGCAACCAATATAATATTGTCAGTATAATATTGGGAGAAATTCCCCGGATCTAGATTTCCCCGTACGTGTCCGTATCAACAAAACCAATAATCATGCATTAGAATGAGTTAAACAATGCAAGCATTGAGCAAAGAGGAAAAACCCTAACTAATGATGAAAGAAAGCATATGTCTTAATTCAAAGATGTACTCAACAAATCCATATATGAGAGCTTCAAGAGATTACTTTGACTCCCCAACAAACATACAAGGTTTAGTTCACCATATTCATGGTGAACCTAGATGAATTACAATGAAAGTATGAAAGAATAAACCCAATAAAGGTGAAGAGGTAGCCTGAGCATCCAAGATCCTCCTTCAAAGGGGTGAAAGAGATAGTGTTTGCCTCGTTTCTGCCAAAGATGCCTAACTATAGGACGTGCAAGCCCTTATATACTAATCTAGAGTTACAAAAGATTACAAAAGTCCAAGCCCAAAAAGTGCCGCTCAGCGGTATTTACCGCTCAGCGGTGATTGCGCGTCTTCTTTCTTCCCCTCAGCGGCCATTTTACCCCTCAGCGGTTCCAACGTCACCTCTTGAGTGCCGCTCAGCGGTAGTTTGCCGCTGAGCGGTGCCTTCGACTTCTCCTTTTTGCACTCTTTCTTGTCTTTTCTAATGTCCTCTCTCTTATTCTTCACTTCTTTCACCAAATTCACCTCAAAACCTGCACAAGAACACTTAAATCAAGCATAAACCTGTCCAGCTCTCTTATTTCTGAAAATATAAACAAAAGGCATGATTTCAAGCTAGTTTCTAAGTCTAAAGGTTGCTTTTAGTATCAACTTTAAGCATGAAAATAACAGTTTTTCAACTGTTATCAAAAGTGCAGTTGAGGGGAAGAATCAACACACGCACTTACCGCTAAGCGGCATTATTTTGGGCTTAGGCCCACTTTTCTGTAATATTTCGAATAGTATATAAGCTTTAGGACTTCCTAGGGTTTGTATCTTTGGAGAGTACGAAGCAAACACACACCTTTCCACCCCTTGGAGGAAGATCTTGGATGCTAAGGCTACCTACTCAACTTTCTAGGGTTCTATCTTTCACTCTTTCATTGTATTTCATCTAGTTTCACCATGAATATGGTGAACTAAACTCTTCTTGTTGTTGGGGAATCAATGTAATCTTTTGAAGCTCTCATATATGGAATTTGTGTTTAAACATCTTATTTGAGATACATGATGTCTTTCATTAATAGTTAGGGTTTTTCCTCTTTTCTCAAAGCATGCATTGTTTAACTCATTCGATGTCATGATTATTGGTTTTGTCGATATGGACACATACGGGGAAATCTAGATCTGGGGAAATTCTCCCAATAGCATATTTCCTAGACATAGGGATATGAGGGTTGGTTGCCTTTAAGCTTGTGTGCTTCAGAATTAATTATTAGGGATGCTAGGAATTGTATGAACTCGTAATTACGGATAGGCTTTCTTCGCCGAGACATCGGGTTTAAGGTATTTTAGAAAGTGGCATTAACATTGATGAAAAGAATGATTAATTCCTAAAATATATGAGAGTGGATAAGATGTAATTGATTACCCCAACAACATACTCATCCATCTAATTCGTTCAGTGTTTGTGTTCTTCTTTCCCATTGATCATCACATGCATACATGTTTACTTTTTGTCTTTTGCATTTGAAACTTATAACAATTTGTTCACAAGTCTTAAATAATCAAGAAATCATATAACTAACTAGGTCATGAGTCCTTTGGGAGAACGATACTTCGTCTACCGAGTTTATTACTTAATACGATTCGGTCACACTTGCCGAGGGTTAAACAAGTTTTTGGCGCCGTTTTTCGGTGTTCATAAATTTGTCATCAACAGTGCATTTATCACTTTCAAAGGTTACCTTGAGACCCTTGTCGCATAGTTGGCTTATGCCTAGGAGATTGTGTTTGAGACCTTCAACACATAACACGTCCTTTATTATCAATGTGTTTCCTCCTCCAATGTCTCCAGTTCCAATGATTCTACCTTTGTTGTTATCCCCATAGGTCACAAATCCCTGCTTCTTCTTCTCAAAAGATATGAACTTTTTCTTGTCACCGGTCATGTGTCTTAAACAACCACTGTCAAGATACCACAATGACTTCTTTGACTTAGTAGGTTCCTACAAAACAAAATTGAGCAAGAATTTAGGTCCCCAATCTTATTATGGGTCCTTGGGGTTAGTTTATGCAGACGCACATCCTTTCACAATTTTAACCCATACATATTTACCATTTGGAACACCAAAATGTTTAATGTTGCACTTTTTTGAGGTGTGACCATATTTCATGCAGTAAAAACAACAAGCCTCACACACTTTAGTTTTCACAAAAGTCCCTTTTTTCTACCCAAACTCTATGAGTTCTTTTTACTTTAGACTTTTTGTGTTGATGCATGTTTCTATTTCCAGCATTGCTTCTTGTAAAGTTTGTTTTGACTTGTGAATTAGACTTGGTTGCCTTTGCAAGTAAATTCTCAAGAATTTCAATATCAAACATATGACTCTTACACGATAGACATTCAACAGGTTGTCTAACAGCATCAGATTTAGATAATTTAGTTTCTAGATTACTAAATTTGTTTCTCAAAACAACTTCGTCATCTAGTACTTTTTCATACCTCAATTTCAATTCATTATGCTCTTTCTTTAGCTTTTTATGAGAAACATCAAGTTTTTCAGATTCATTTAACAAATCAAGAAATGCCTTTTGTAAATCAAACTCATCACTTGACTCTAAGCTAGAATCACTTACTTGGCTTCCTGCATCTTCTAAGTCTGCCATTAAGCACAAATTTGCTTCTTCATCTGAATCGCTTGAGCTTGAAGAACTAGAAGCATTCTCTTCCCAAGCTATATAAGCTTTCTTCTTCTTTGGAAACTTTCTTTCTTTCTTTTCTTCACTTTTCCTATTTTTCGGACAGTCAGTCTTCACATGACCTCTTTCTCCACATCCATAACATTTAATGCTTGATGGAGGTCCTTGATTTTCTTTCCTTTCTCCACGGTATTTGTCTTTTCCCTTTGCTTTCATAAATTTAGCAAACTTCTTAATCATAAGACTCATGTTTTCCTCATCGTCATCAGAATCATCGTTCTCAATTCTCTTATAACTTTTTCCTTTTGAGATTTCAGACTTGAAGGCAAGCTTCTTTCTTTTGCCTTGATCCTCTTCTGTAGTTAATCTTCTCAACTCAAGCTCATGCTCACGAATCTTTCCAAAGAGAATCACCGTTGACATCTGAGTGAGGTTTTGAGACTCACATTCAATTCATCAGTGTCAAGAGTCTAATGATTTCAATATTTTCACATTCAATTCATCAGTGTCAAAAGTCTTACCCAAACCTGTTAGGTGGTTCACAATGTGAGTGAAACGCTTCTGGACATCAAATATTGTTTCTTCAAGTTGCATTCTGAACATCTCATACTCCTGGATGAGTGTGTTCTTCCTTGCACGTTTCACGTCGTCTGTACCCTCATGTGTGACTCTGAGGACCTCCCATATTTCCTGTGTTGTCTTACACACTGAAATTCTATAAAATTCATCAAGTACTACAGCAGATGAAATAATATTACGAGCCTTAATATCAAATTGGGCTCTTCTATTTTCCTCAGGAGTCCAGTTAAAGTATGGTTTTTCTACTTCTACACCATCAACAGTTCTTTTAGGAATATAGGGACCATTTAGCACAGCTTCCCAGATGCCTCTGTCAACAGACCCCATAAAAATTTCCATTCTGACTTTCCAGAAGGCATAGTTATCACCAGTAAAAAGAGGTGGTCTGTTGATGGATGCACCCTCAGCATATACTTGAGTTTGATGACCAGCCATTTTCACAAAAGTTTGAAAAAATATCAAATCAAGCTTTGATACCAATTGTCGGAACAATCAGTACCGTTATAGAGTCGCGTAGCGGAATAAATTAATAAAGCGGAAAGCGTGTTCGGTCAAACTCGTAATAAGATGGTCCGTTTTAGAAATTTAATTTTCTTAGAGAAAATTTATCAAACAGTTGATGTGCATAAAACAGTAAAGAGTATAGAGAGTAGAAAAATTGACACAATGGACTTTTATCCTGGTGCGATTCAAAAGAATCTACGTCCAGTTGTTAATCACTATAAAAAGTTATTAACGTTTTCACTAAAATAAGTTTCACAAATTACAATAAGAGTGAATAAAAAATAGATAGATAAAACCTTCCTTCGACGAACGAACCGGAAGATGACCACCTTGCCAACTCGAAGAGAACCGCTCCGACTATCGACACACGAAACGCGAGCTTCTCCTATTCACGAAACCAGGCAAAGCACTTGAACTAGCTTTTTAGAACTTCCTCAGACAAACTGTATTCTTAAAAAGTTCAGAGTTGTCTTCTAAGAGTTTTGGAACTACCTTATATAGCCAACTGGTCTAAGTTCGCAGAGATGAATTATAACTGCCACAGATAATCGATTATTGTTAGTGATAATCGATTATTTGAGTCCGTTACAGGGTTTTTCAAAAGAGATAATCGATTATCCTGAGGAATAATCGATTATTCCAGAGACTTTGGCAGTTCTCATCAGAACTAGTGATAATCGATTATTTGGAGTAATAATCGATTATTCCAGAGCAACTACGTTTTTCAGAAGGGCTCAGGATAATCGATTATACCTTCTAATAATCGATTAAATGCGTAACAGTTCTAGAAATACGAATTTTTCTAAGTATTACATGTTTAAAGTTTTTCCTAATACATTTATAATCTTCAAAGTGCTTTTAAAACAATTATAACAGTCTATCGTCTTTCAGCATCATCAAAATCATTTATCTTCAAATTTACCAATGCTCCTTATTGGTAAGACCTAATTTTGCTGAGAAGTCTTAATTAGGTTCTCAGTTTTACGAAAAATTAAAGCAATTAGATCCTTGAAGTTAGTTGTGCACTAACACCATTAAAGGAGGTGTCAGTTCCTCGTGTTTTTGAATTTTTTAATTATTTTTATTTTAATTTTTTATTTATTTTTAATTTTTTTATAATTAAAATAAAAAATGTCATGTCTCAAACTGATATTGTGCCATGTGGCAATAATAGTGTGACATGGCACTAATAGTGTCACGTGTCATTGTCAGGTCACATGTTGTTGCATTAGTCTCAGTTTGGTCCTTGTATTTTTATTTTGTCTCAATTTGGTCCTCTATTTTTATTTTGTCTCAATTTAGTCATAATTTTAAAAATTAAACAATTTTGTCCCTCTCCAATTTCAAACAAAATTTAAATTGTATATAAATCTTAACAGATATTTTTATTAAATATTTTGAACAAGATTAAGTTTGTTTATATTTTTATTTAATTAATTATATAAATGTTAATTATGTTATTTAAATATACCTATAAGAGTTAAAAGAAAACAATGACATAACATGGTGGTGTGAATTTTCGAAATGATTTATCTCATTGAACAAATTATTGATGTGAAATTTAACTTATTTTTTAACTAAAAAATTGGAGAAAGTTTTCATGAAAACGGTAATTAAAGGTAGTTTTTTCTTTCATGATCTTCCATGAAAACTTTTTCCACGAAAATTCACACCAGCATGTTATGTCATTCTTCTCTCATGATCTTCCATGGTATATTTAAATAACATAATTAACATTTATATAATTAAGTAAATATAAATATAATTAAACTTAATCTTGTTAAAAATATTTAATAAAAATATTTGTTAAGATTTATATACAATTTAAATTTTATTTGAATTTGAAGAGGGACAAAATTGTTTAATTTTTAAAATTAGGACTAAATTGAAACAAAATAAAAATAGAGGGACCAAATTAAGACAAAATAAAAATACAAGGACCAAACTAAGACTAATGCAATGACATGTGACTTGACAATGACACATGGCACTATCAGTTTGACACGTGGCATTTTTAAATTTTATTTTAAAAAAATAAAAAATAATTAAAAAATAATTAAAAATTCAAAAAAAGCATAAACTAACACGTGTCACTCCTTTAATGGTGTTAGTACAAAACTAACGGCAATGACCTAATTGTTTTAATTTTTTGAAAATAGAGTTTCAATTAAGAAAAAATTAGAATTTTTTGAAAATAGAGTTTCTACTAAGAACCTAATTGAAACTTCTGAGTAAAATTAGAGAACTTGAAAATGATTAAACCTTATAAAATTTTAAATAAAATTCAGAATACAATTTTTAAGTAAAAATCAGAATATTTATTTAAAACCAGATGAGATGATCCGATGCATTTAGAAGAAGAAAAATAGACCCCAGAAAATATGAAAAAATCTCGATGCAATGCAGATTCCCATTTAAAAAATGTATACATTGTCAATTCTTTTTTTAACTTTTTCTTAAAAATATTTGTAAATTTATTGTTATGAATAATAATTTGTAAGAAATTCCTATCAAATTTTTTTAAAAATATTTTGTATAAAAAATTCAGAATTTTTTTAGAAAAATATTTGTAAATTTTATAATTTTGTAGGAAATAATTATCCACGAAATAATTATCTATTAATTAAATTTTTTAAAAAATAGTAAAAAAAAAGATTTTTCTTATCAAGTTTTATAACAAATTTGCAAGAAAAATTGCATGAAATATGAAAATTTATAATAGTGCTTATAGCGTTATAGTAAATTTATGAGTTTTTTTCAAGTATATGTATATATATATATATATATATATATATATATATATATATATATATATATATATATATATATATATATATATATATATATATATTTATATATATATATATATATATATATATATATATATATATTTATATATTTATATATTTATATATATATATATATATATATATATATATATATATATATATTATTAAAGTGTGATGAACAATCTACTTATATTATAAATTAAAGTCACATAAATCTTTAAGTTACTGAATAATCTTTTAATATTGATTTCAATCAACAATTTGTGTATTTCCTTTTGATAATTATATTTTTGGTGTCTTTTTGTTATTTTTCAACAAGTTGAATGATGGATGAAGGAAAAAGATAAAAACTGAAAATGGAGATGAAGAGGAGAATGGAGACAAAAGATTTGCACAAATGTAAATTGCAAGCAAAACTTGTAAACTAAATAAATGAGAGTGATGATCCAAATTGTTGTTACAAACAAAACTGAATACATCATTTCTTCATATTTGCAAAGTTCTCAAACAGTTAAAATTATATCCATAATTTATCACCTTGATTATAATTATATCTATTTATATTTTCCATTTGATAGTTACTTAATATAATAAAATAAAAGAAAATATACATAAATTGAAGTAACTATCATAAACGTGTTAGATGTTATCTTTGATTCCACCATATGTAGCATTATTATTACATATAATCTCTCTTGAGTGTGCTTGAATCCCCATCTCGATTCCACTTCTCTCAATTTAACTTTTTTTTTATGCTTTTTTATTTGGGTCAAGTTTCTTTCTATACCTGATTCCTCTCGTAGATCTTCATTTGTCTTATCACATTTCTTTTTTACTATGATCATTTGTTTATTGATTTTTTCGATTTGATTATGTTCTTAATTATTCTCTCTAGAATTGAACATGTATAAAGATGATAATAAAGTTTGAAGTTAGAATTTCATACAAATTACCTCTATTAAGGGATTTGCCCCTGATTTAAAAATAAAAACCATAATAATAGGTAAATTATAATTTCTTTTAGATAAATAATGAGTGAATTATAAAATTAAAAATATAATTTCTTGTAATAAAAAATATAGATACAGAAAATATTGTAAAGAGAATTTTACATGTTTTATAAATACATAAATGAATAAGTTATAAATATATTAAATATACAATATATATTATAGTAAAGAAATGCATAGGATATGGACAGAATAATAAATATTGGAATATAATTTTCTCCACGGTTTTACACTTTTAAATATTGAATGCGTATTTTATCAAATGCTATTTTAATACAGAAGATTGTATCCTAAATAATTTTTTCACGCTTTAAATGCTGTGTTTTATGCATATTTGCTTTATTCCTTTTACTTTTTTCGTAAATCTTATTAAAATAAATCTCTTTTTCTTTCAATAAAAGCACTCCTTTTAGTCTTATTTTTCTTCCATAACGTAACATTCCAAAAATATAGTCTAAAACTATATAATAGAATAGTCACATTTGATAATATTACAGATCAGTCTTACATTAAAAGAGAAGTACGCTTGTGGCCGAACGGCTGATAACAGTTGAAAAACTGTTATTTTTATGCTTAAAATTGATACTAAAAACAATCTTTAACACTTAGAAACTAGCTTGGAATCATGCTTTTGTTTATATTTTTGGAAATAAGAGAGTTGGACAGGTTTATGCTTGATTTCAATGTTTTATACAGGTTTTAAGGTGAATTTGATGAAAGAAGTGAAGAAGGATAGAGATAAGTGCAAAAGAAGAGAAGTCGCAAGTACCGCTCAGCGCCAGTTTAACGGTGAGCGGCACTAATGAACACCCGTTGGCTCCGCTGAGGGGTGAAAGTGAAGCTGAGGGGAAGAATTCAACACACGCACTTAATTAGCGCTGAGTGGTAGTTTACCGCTAAGCGCCATTATTTTGGGCTTAGGCCCACTTTTCTGTAATATTTTGAATAGTATATAAGCTTTAGGACTTCCTAGGGTTTGTATCTTTGGCAGAGTACGAAGCAAACACACACCTTTCCACCCCTTGGAGGAAGATTTTGGATGCTAAGGCTACCTACTCAACTTTCTAGGGTTCTATCTTTCACTATTTCATTGTATTTCATCTAGTTTCACCATGAATATGGTGAACTAAACTCTTCTTGTTGTTGGGGAATCAATGTAATCTTTTGAAGCTCTCATATATGGAATTTTGTGTTTAAACATCATATTTATGATACATGCATTCTTTCATCATTAGTTAGGGTTTTTCTTCTTTGCTCATAGCATGCATTGTTTAACTCATTCGATGTCATGATTATTGATTTTGTCGATATGGACACATACGGGGAAATCTAGAACTGGGGAAATTCTCCCAAAAGCAGTATTGCCTAGACATAGGAATATGAGGGTTGGTTGCCTTTAAGCTTCTGTGCTTCAGAATTAATTATTAGGGATGCTAGGAATTGTATGAACTCATAATTAAGGATAGGCTTTCTTCGCCGACACATCGAGTTTAAGGTAATTTAGAGAGTGACATTAACATTGATGAAAAGAATGATTAATTCCTAAAATATATGAGAGTGGATAAGATGAAATTGATTACCCCAACAACATACTCATCCATATAATTTGTTCAGTGTTTGTGTTCTTCTTTCCCATTGATCATCACATGCATACATGTTTACTTTTTGTCTTTTGCATTTGAAACTTATAACAATTTGTTCTCAAGTCTTAAATAATCAAGAAATCATATAACTAACTAGGTCGTGAGTCCTTTGGGAGAACGATACTTGGTCTTACCGAGTTTATTACTTGATACTATTCGGTCACACTTGCCAAGGGTTAAACAAGTTTTTGGCGGCGTTTTTCGGTATTCATAAATTTGTCATCAACGACCTTACAGAAAGAACTAAAAACTTAAATTGTACAAGATAAGCAATTCTGACCGAACGGTTTACAAATGTCCACACCGGACGGTCATACAAAAGCAAAGGGAAAAGGTGATCGAATGATCACCTTACTATCAAACTAAACTACTGACCGAACGGTTCTACTGTTCGGTCTTAACTTCTACCTCGACTAAGTTTTCTTCTTCCAGCGCTTCTTCCAGCAGCTCGTCTCCTTCTGCTCACATCCACATGGATGATCATTGCAACAGAAAGACAACCGAACGTACAAAATAGACAAGACAGAAATACATAGGGTAAGCTTATGTAATTTAATTCAGGTACAAACATATATTTCACACAATCAAAACCAAACAAGATAATTCATCACTCGCTCATGCAAAGCCTAATACTAGACTGACTGTCCGGACTGTATGAATTCTGTGTAGCTACGACGTTCGTGCACCCGGGTGATGTAGTAACTGGGATACCCTCAACAGTTGCCACCCGAGGTTAGTCCTATCTGTCCAAATTAACCATAAGGACTAGGACCTCCTGTCGTTCCCGCACATGACTTACCCTTCTCTATGTGAGAACGAGTAATCACAGAACATCAGGATGAACCGCCAGCTTAGCATGCCCACATTCATACTTTACCAAATTCCAATATTCATTCATGAGATATTCCTCCCCGGAATACTCGTCAAAAATCAAATACATTTCATATACATCATATTCCATCATCTTCCATTTTCTAACTTCAAGTTTAACTAAGATCACTTATGATACAAAATACCGAACGTAAAACTTTAATCTTTAACGAGACCGAACACTTGGACTGAGACCGAGAGGTTTTCAGTTCCAGAATAGATCAAAACCGAGAGAGAATTACCATCGGGATTTGAAAGAGACCGAGTTCAATAATATTTCTCAAGATTTAAAAGGATCGAACGTTATTTACAAGGTGAATCAATTTGATGAATTGACCCATGAGCGTTTAAACTGAACAGCTTAAAGCCTAGACCGAGTACTAAGACTCTAGGCCGAAACTAATGGAGACAGACACTACAAGACATTCAAATAATAGTACTTAGAAGACTCATATGAAGAAATCGAACACTTATAAATACTTAGCTTACTTATAAATTTTTCCTCAAGAAAATCGAATATCAGTCAAAGATCGAGCACGGTAGATGGTGAACACCATTGAGTTTGGATGAACGCTATTTTCATCAAGGTAGATTATAGAAAAGAGAATGACCGCTTAGTGTAAGACCCAGCACTAAATAGTACGATCGCTTGGTGAATATAGAATATCATTTGACTAATGTTCAAGAACGAACGAACATACTACTACACATATATACTTAAATTTATAATAAAATACCAAGGAAAGGATATCCTTGGTGGAACGGTTGTACACAAATTGTACTAGACGAAGACACTCGTCCTCAACATAAATTCTTTCCAAATGAAAGAATTCCGTTCTAAACGAGTCCCCTATAAAAACCGAACGGTCAAAGACCATTTAGTAACGAACACACATCAACTTAGGTAAATTTCATACTTAGGAATTATTTATCTTCAAAATCTCATACATCCATATCATATTAAATTTCCATACTTCATACAATCAAAACATAGCAACATACAAATTAAATTAAATAAGCTTCCCTTACCTCTGATGTGATCGAACGTTCACAAATAGGACCACTGATTCACCTCTAAGAATCCGTCTACCCTCAACGCTCAACATTTTCCAAACTAAAACCAAGTAAAACCAATATACTATCAGAACCTCTTATTTCAGAAGAGTTATTAACACAGGAAACCATAACTTGGTTTGCATGTCCAAGAAAACGCACGGCTAAGTGAAAAGAAGAACTTATCAATTCAGAACCCAAAACCGATCGGTTCAAACTGAAGCTCTTGACACCGGAGGAGTAGAAACGATGCCTGAATGGTGATCGGAGGAAGTAAAGGTGAGAATTTCTTAGAGAGAAGATGAAGGAGATGTAATGAGAAGGAGGAGAAAATGAGATTTTTTAGAATCTGAGGAAGAAGGGTGCATGCAGTGAGTGGCGTGGATTTCTGAAAATCAAAGTTTTCCTTCCAACGTCAAAACGAGCGTCCGCTCATCTGCTAACACCTGTCTTCCACCAACTGAGTGTCGAGCCCCCTCTTGACACGTGAAATCCACTAAAGTGAATCCTGAGTGGATTTTTAATGGCTCTGACACACAACTAGATCACTTAATTAGCAAAACAAAGAAACCACCATGGAAATTCTAAAAATCAAGTTTCCATATTATATATAAAAAAGCAAGAATGGATTTTTTTTTAATTGTTAATTTGTAATCATCTTATATGTTTTTGCATGTGAAAAAAATATAATTAATATAATTATTTATATGTGAAAAGTAAGTTATTCTAATTTTTTAAAATTTATAATTATTTGTTGCATATCAAAATGAGTCATTAGATAATTTCTTGTGAATATACTCAGTTGCAACAAGATGAAAATGAACTTCTTTTACTAATTATACATTGAAAAAAAAAGTTGAAAATTTTAGTATAGATTTCATACTAGACTATTTATGTGATGTCTAAGCAAAACAGATTAAGTGTTTATATATTGCTAATGTAATTAACATTTTGAAACATCATATTATAAAGAAGTGTATATATACACACTTTTCTGGTCAACATAGTTGGCTTGACATTTGGGCTTTTTCACCAAAGTAGGCAAAAATGAGCAATTTATTACGGAACTAGGCAAAAATTGACCAAAAGTGAAGTCGTGGGGGGTAAAAACGACTTCAAAAGAAGAAGTCGTGCCCCCCCTGCATGACTTCACACTGTTCATAACTACAGTGTTGAAGTCGTGCACCCTAAAAACGACTTCTGGGGCTTGTAATCGATTACAATTTCATTGTAATCGATTACACAGTGTTGAAATGGAGACCCTGCAGATTTTGAAATGTGTAGACAGAAAACGTACTGGTAATTGATTACGGCATGTGAGTAATTGATTACCAGGTTGGTTTTGTAGGAAGAAGCACTCTGGTAATCGATTACAGGGTTTGTGTAATCGATTACCAATGGGTTTTTGTTTGGTTTATGAAAATGATTTTGTATTTGACATATGTTATGTATTGGTTATGTTATAGGAAAAGAGTAAATAAATATATCTAGGAAATATTTATAGTAATATATGAGTAATGGATTTGATTACAATTTGGTAACATTAAGAAAAAACTATTGGCGAAAAGGACAATTTCCCCTATGATGACCTTCGTTGCGGCAGTAAGAGCATTTTTTTGGCTTATCTGGATTGGATTGATCCATTTCATTATGAAGCCTATTTGTAGATGGTCTTCCGGATGCCTTGCGTCGCATTTTAGGATCTGGTATGAAGTTTGGACCTGTATACAGAGACCAATAGTCTTCATTTTGGATTGGGTGAAATTGTACTTCGTATGCCTTGAAAATGTTGTGAAGACTGTATACTGGATCGATTACTTGGGTTAGGGGGATATGCGAAAATGCACAAACAGCAATGACATGATGACATGGGAGACGAGTAGCTTGGAAGTGTCCACAATCACACCACCATTCATTTAGACTGACCTTGTACGAAAGTGGAACTGGGCGGTAGTGGTGAGGTGTTGAAATTTCTTGAACATCAAATTCAGAATTTTCACGATTGTAGCGATGAACATGACAATATGCGAATTGTTGTTGATTTTTCCTAATGATGTCGGCGATCTGTTCAGGATATTGGTGTCCTGCTTGTATCATAGAGTTGGCCTTTAATCCGCGTTCAACAAACCATGATTGTGTCCTCTCAAATGTTGTTCTGATGAGAGCACATATTGGTAATGAACGTGCTCCCTTTAAAATGGAGTTGGTGCACTCAGCAAGATTAGTCGTCATATGTCCATATCTTCTCCCTCCATCAAAAGCCTGAGACCACTTTTGTAATGGAATTTTATCTATCCATTGAACTTGTTGTGGGTATTGGTTTCTCAAAGCAGCAAGTTTTGCTGTGACAGTTGCTTGCTTCACCTCGTAAGCTGTAATAAGGTAATAAAAAAAATAAATTAAAGAATAATAATGTTAACAAAATTATAAAAGTATATAAGTGTTAGAAGAATTTTTGTATGAGTACCTAAATTGATGAATTGTTTTTTTAGGTCGTGATTTTTGAATTTGGTGTTGAAGTTGGATGCTAGATGACGTATGCAATAAACAGAGTTCAAACCATCTTGTTCCCAACCAACTTCATCTGATCTTAAGGCGGACAATATACCCTTTCCTCTGTCAGTGATGATGCAAATATTTTGTTGATGACAAATATGTTCTCGAAGTAGTTGAAAGAACCATATCATGGCCTCCTTTGTCTCACCTTCTACAATGGCAAAGGCCAGGGGAAAAATATTTCTATTGCCATCTTGACCTATGGCGGTTAGCAAAGTTCCATGATATTTACCCGTGAGAAATGTGCCATCAACTTGAAGAATGGGTTTACAGTACTTGAATCCTTCTATGCAAGGACCGAAAGACCAGAAAACTCTTTCCATAATATAGCAATTATCGTCGGTATCTCCATCAATATTGACAGGAGAACCAGTGCATTGTAAAATTGTACCTGGGTTTGCTTCCTTGACGGCATGCAACCACCTGGGCATGTGGTTATAAGAGTCCTCCCAGTCTCCAAACTCCATAGCAAGAGCCTTCTGTTTAGCGATCCAAGCTTTTCTGTACGACACAGAATATCCGAATCGACCCTTAATATCGGCAATCAAACTCTTGACATGAATGGATGGGTTTGTCCGGATTGAATTGGATATGATCGTGGCAATGTGAGTACTATCAAGATTCGTATGATCTTGAGATAGTATTGTTGAGAAACACGAATGTTGTCCGTCTATATTTTTGATTTCCCAATATTTACGGACTTTGCTATAAGCTGCCCTAAGACGCCATTGACAACCGTTGTGATATTCCAGACAACGAATAACATAAATGTTGGGTTTGGACTCAACGACGATGTATTAGTAACCGTTTGTTATGTGATAATGTTTGATTGCAAGAATAGTTTCCTCCTTTAAGTGGAACTGCATACCTTGAATCAACTCTGGAATTACTTGTGCAGATGATTGTGCTATGTGGCCGTCGTCGTTGTTGTCATCTTCGATTATGTTGTCTAATTCATCATCCGTGCTGAAGTCATCAACGTTGTCCAATATTAAAGGTTCTTCATCAATGAGCTGCGATGATGAAGATGATGGCAAGTTCCATGATGCCATTTTTTAGGAAATATTCGGAAGACTTTGGTTGGCAAGCTCTAGTGGAAGAGGTTTTGGGCATGGAGAGTGAATGTGAAGATAGACTTCTTATATAGCGTATAATACATTCACAAGCATCAGTGTGTGTTATGATGTAAAATTCAAAGTAGTCAACAATATTTGCTGGACTGTGAATATAGCACTGGTTTGATGGTGTTAGAAGGTACCAATAGTATAACATCTATTCGTTTCCTGTAAAGTGATATGAATCACCTCCATCCGTAAAGCACTGTCACTTTGATAGCTTCCCTACACCGTCATTCATAAAATACTTTATAAATACATTAAATTATTTGAATAAAATAGTTTGTAAATTAATTAAATTATAAATACACATAATGGATGTTTTTAAAAAAGGGAATCTAAAAAAATTAGAAAAAGGAATAAAAAAAATTACAAAAGGTTAAAAATCAAAAAAAAATTCAAAAAGGGGAAGTTGGGGGGGGGGGGGGGGGGGGGGGGGGTGGCACGACTTCAATAGGTGAAGTCGTGCACCCCCTACACGACTTCAATTGTTGAAGTCTTGTAGGGGGTACACGACTTCACCTATTGAAGTCGTGCCCACCCCCTCCAACTTCCCTTTTTTTTGTTTTTTTTATTTTTAAATCCCATTCCCATTGCTTTTACAGTTTGCAAAAATTATTTTTTGGGTTCCATATTGTTTTTCCAATTCATGAAAATTTATTATATGAATTTAGTAATTACTTTTCATTATAAATATGTAAATTATATTTATGGATGCATTGGGCTACGGGGGACAAGAAAGGGTACACATGCATGCTTCACATTTTTCTCTGAACACCAATAATAGTATTCAACTATGCTTACCAACTTTCCTATTCATTTGCATGCGTACATTTATAATTGTATTTGTACTTTTTCACATGCATGTCTTCTTTTTTTGCAGGTTGAAGAATCTCTGAGGGCACTTATTATCAATTATCATTTCTTTCCTTTCTCTATCTCCCGTGACTTTGAATATTGTTGGGAATCAATTCCTCTACTTAAATTGGTAGAGGGTGCATTTCATTTCTCCCAACGTCCTCTCAGTTTCAATACCCAAACCCCTTAAGCATGGTCTTTGCTTCCATATCCCTGTAGTCTACGAATACCAAATCTGAGTTCCAATACCAAATAGACTTCTCCTTTGTCAAAGCTTGAGTAACCTACTCTCACCCACAAAATTTAAATGGCTTCTGCTCGTCAACTTCCTGTTGATATGTCCCTTTTACGTCTACAAGATAAACACATCGTCAAGTCTATTTGGGAAAGCAATGAAAGAGTCATTTGCCCTCGAAGACATGCAATTTGGTTAGCAAAGCATGTCCACAAAATTGATGAAAGAATAAAGAATATTTTACATGGAGCAGGTTTTATCCATATTTTACAAGCTTCAAGTATGGAGATAAGTCACAACCTTGTTACTGCTTTGGTTGAAAGGTGGAGAGTGGAAACTCATACTTTCCACTTCCCTCATGGTGAAACTACAATTACATTGGAAGACGTTGCATTACAACTGGGGCTTACTATTGAAGGACAGGTGGTCACTGGCATAAGTTTTGGTCCCCTAACGGTATTTTGTCATCAACTACTAGGACATGTTCCACCTGAGAATTGTGTAAGGGGAAACAGAATGAAGTTGTCATGGTTGAATAACACTTTCCGCCAAGTGCCTCATCATGCAACGGAACAGGTTATTGAACAATACGCTAGGGCGTATATGTTGATAATAATTGGCAGTGTGATGATGCCAGATACATCTGCAAGCATGGTGCATTTGATGTATCTTCCCCTATTGGCCGACCTGCAAAACGTTTCACAGTATAGCTGGAGATCAGCCACGCTCTCCTGCTTGTATCGTGCCCTTGATCACGGGACTAGGGCTGACCAAGACAATATCGGAGGGTGCATGATCTTGTTACAGTGCTGGGCATGGGAAAGAATAACATGTCTTTCACCAGAATTACTTGAAGTCACAGAACACGAGATTTCTTCTGGTGCAGTTTTTCCACTTGCGAAAAGATGGTGTCGCACAACACAGTCTGCTTGCCAGGACATGACAACTGTTAAACAATTTCGCCAGAAAATAGACGACGTATCACCTCGACAGGTATTTTTGAAATACAAAACAAATTTTTATGATATAAATTTCTTGTACAATTGATGGCTTAATTAGTATACCCTAAACCAAGAACTTCTTATGATGCAGTTTCTATGGACACCGTACAGACGTGCTGAAATTTCACATCTCATTCAAGTAGAAGTGCCACCGACATGTCGGGCACTTGTGCCACTTATATGTTTCTCTGTGGTAGAATACCAACAATCCGACCGGGTCATGCGACAGTTTGGTTTTAGACAAAATGTTCCTCATCCACCAATGAATCTAGATGAGGAACATAAATTGGATATGAGAGGACGCGCTGATTGGAATTGGCATGAACACCATCACCAGTGGATTGGATTGTGGAATGACCGACATAATCGTGTCTTCAACGGGATACCTTTTCAGAAAAATGGTCACTTGCGAGATGAATCGGAGTATATGCAGTGGTATATAAGTCATACCATCCGGTACATTGGTTTAATAGAAGATTCAACGGACTCTGAGGTAGTACAATATTTCCTCCAAAAAATTTTATTATACTGTTCATATCTTGTGTTATTAACTAATAGAAATTGTGTTTCGCAGTATGACATGGACCACGAGGAACACTTCCAGCCGCCATCTCAACACCGTGCATCTTCTTCATATCATGATCCACAAAGGTCTGCCTCTGACCATGGCAACTATCAACATCCAGCTGTAAATTCAAGGTTTCAACAAAACATTCCACCGACACCAACATATCCTGCGGTTGAGAGTGGTTATTTCGCCTTTCCACCATCCACACCGTTCAGTGGAGGTCCATCCAATTATTTTGGAACCACCACAATGACTCCACCATCTTCATACGTACACCCTTCATCCTCACATAACGTCTATCGACCGACATTTGACTATCAAAGCCGTCAACAGTGCAATGAAAGTGATCCGACGGATGAAGACCAACCAACGCACGATCCCACACCGAAACAACGATCACAAAGGCGAGCCCAACGAATTTGACGACGACCACCGTGTGGAACTGGAGGACATAGATAGAATGGTTGCCTTCTTTATTTATAAATATGTAATTTGTTTACTTCTCTTAAAGTAATTAAAAAACAGTTTTATCATCATAAACTATTATCGTCATATTACCTTATTCAACTGAACTTTATATACAAACCAATTTTAATACATAATGCATTCAATAACTAATTTAACGTAACAGGTCAAAAATTATCTAAATCCACAGACAAGAATGACTGATAATCGATTACAGGTCTTTCGTAATAGATTACTAGTCCACCAGTGTCAGAAGTTGCAGGATTTTTTGAACTATGCATAACAAGCCACACTGGTAATCGATTACATTCTGTCCGTAATCGATTACCACATTTCCATGATAGGACTTCCAGGATTTTCCACAATGGGCCACACCAGACTGACTGGTAATCGATTACCTGGTTTTCGTAATCGATTACCAGAGGGCTCGTGTAATCGATTACATCAAACCTGTAATCGATTACGCGACTAACCCTACTCTATATATTCAACTTTTTCTCTCTCCTCACGCACAACCACCCTATACCACTCCAGCTGCAGCGCCACCAAGGGTTCTTCCACCCTCTCCAACCTCCAAAAATCACCTAATCTTCCACCTTTTTCACTCTAAAACACCATAACTCCACTCCCCTTTCAATTCTCTTCACTTTGCACCGATTGGATTTTCAAATGGCGGAATCTTCGAAAAGGCAAAGAGTAAGGGGATCATCTTCTACAGGTGGGGGACGTCGCCGCCGTCAACCTTCACCGCCACAAAACTCTCCGCCACCCTCACCACCGCCGTCACCCACCGCTGAACACTACAATGTTCAGTTTTCAACTCCTGCACAAGCCCAAAGGTATTTATCACTATACAAAGACCGCCCAATCATTGAGCCAAAATATCTAGATGAGCAGTATTTTGAGAGCCATGATTTTGAATTTTTTCGGATGCTTCAAAATTTGGGATTGGATGAATTTTGCTGCGATTTTAGTGCATATAATCCTCATTTGGTGCGTATATTTTATAGTAACCTAAAATTTGCTGAAAATGGCACAATGAAAAGTGAGGTCAACAATGTCCAAATTATTATCAAACCCAGCATTTTCGCTGCTATAGCCAATCTTCCCTCTGTTGGGTTGCCCTTTGAAGGGAAATTATGTGAGGATTGGGCCAATGATTTTAATATGAACGCAGCCAGACAATTATTTTGTTTGCCACACAATCGCCCCACCACTAGATTTCTAGCCGGGAATATGACAGCTGAGGCTAGAGTCTTACATTATACTATATGTCGTGTTTTGTTTCCTCGTGTTTCTAACTTTGCACAGGCAACCGAGGAAGATATTCTGATTATGTGGGTTATAATGACGGCAAAGCAGATCAACTGGACTCATCTAATCCGACATAGGATGAAGAAGGGTTTGAGGGACGGTGCTCCACTTCCATATCCAACATTGGTCACCCGCATCTTGGAACATTTTCAAGTTCCACTGGAGGATGAAATATCGGTGCCACCAACTAGGCATTGGATGATATCAGGAGTAGTCATACAATCATTTGGACTCATCCAGAATGCTGACAACAGATGGGTGCACAGAAATTCTCCTCCTCCACCTCAACGTCAGCGTGACCCACCTCCTGAACTATACATACCACCACCACCTCCCCGTAGTCGATTTGATGAAGTCATGACGGGGATAAACGATCTCCGAACATTTGTTGGCGACAGCTTCAATACACTTAATGAAACGATGAATGCAAGATTTGAACAATTGGAGCTGAATATGGGTGATCGGTTCGATACTATTGATGCTAGAGTTGAAAATGTGGAGCACGACATCCAGTATCTGCGTCGTCATTTTGGTCCACACGGTGGATCATCTTCCTAGATGTCTTTCAATTTCTACTGTCATTTTCTTTACATTTTAGGTTGTTCTTCTTTATGTAATGCACTTTTCATTCAATAAAATACTTTGTCTTTTCATATTATGATATTCTCTTATTTTTATTAAATCAAATGATATACTCTTCCTATACAAAACAATACATCACAATGTAATTAACAACGATGCGTGCTTACACAACTTCATATCAACACACTTAATAAACTTCAAAATATCCACCACAATTACAATACAAAATTTCATAAATCAACCAAAAACACACTGGTAATCGATTACCACGACCCTGTAATCGCTTACCAGTGTCAATCTTCCACAAAAAACAACCTGGTAATTAATTACACACCTGCCGTAATCGATTACCAGTGAATTTTTCCCATTCAAGTTGAAGTCGTGCTGGGTGACCACGATTTCAACACGTTGTAATCGATTACCAGCACATTGTAATCGATTACAGTCCTCTGAAGTCGTTTTTGGGGTGCACGACTTCAGCACTGTAGTAATCTACAGTGTGAAGTCGTGCAGGGGGGCACGACTTCTTCATTTGAAGTCGTTTGGGCCCCCCACGACTTCCCCATTTACGTAAATTTGTTTGACTTTGCCTATTTTGGTAATATAGTAGGCAAATTTGCCCATTCTCGTGCAAAAACCTGACATTTGGCTTTTCCTATATATGAAAAGAATTACGATATTGTCATACTTTGATAAACAATAGAAAAACTGATTTGCAGATACTTTTGTCATGGCAATATGCCTTTTTTTAATTTAGGAACTAAAAAAGAATATATTCATTAAGTATATCTATTATTTATTGAAACACGTAGATTACAAGAAAATTTACAGAAAAATGTCAACTCAACAGACTAGAGAATTTATCGATCCTTGAATTGATATTTCTGACATCCTGACACAATATATTACATAGTTCGCGTGAAAATCCAGTAACAGCAGTTCTACAGCACAAATCATGTAGTTTCACTAACTGTTTCATTTATGATATTTATATTTATTATTTTGATAATGTTTTGAACAGTGAAAGTGAATAAGCAATGTTAACACTGTTTTTTTGTTAGGTGATAAGCATGCTATAAGCAATGTGCAATCTTTTCTTTGTTTTATGTTATAAGCATGCTATCACCAGAGGTGATAATAAATCAGAATGAAGAACTAAATACATGAAGCCATTTTACATTTTATGGCACTTACATACACATATATTGTATGAAATTATTTGGATCCGACATCAGCTTCCCAATCCACATCATTCTCTATAAATGTGGGGGAAAAACTAAAAAAAAAATACAAAATTACAGTATAAAAAATCCATGTTTTTTTGTTATGTTCTTCTTCCATTATGCTATAATTGATGATGCTGTTGTTGTTGAAGGTTGACTAGTTTAAAGTATGCTCCATTTTTATTTTCTATGAGACTTGAATGAGTCCCTTGCTCAATTATCTTTCCATCCTGTAAAACTGAGATTTGGTCTGCATTTCTTATGGTGGATAGCCTATGTGCCACCATAACTGTTGTTCTGTTCTGCATTAATCTGTCCAATGCTTGCTGCACCACACGCTCTGACTCCACATCAAGTGCACTAGTGGCTTCATCAAGAAGCAAGATTTCAGGGTTCTTTAGAACTGCTCTTGCAATGGCTACCCTTTGTCTTTGCCCACCAGATAGTTGCACTCCTCGTTCTCCTACTTTGGTGGAGTAGCCCTCAGGAAGACCACTGATGAAGTTATGAGCATTGGCAAGCTTAGCTGCTTCAATCACTTCTGAATCAGAGGCACCTTCTTTTCCATAGAGTATGTTTTCATAAATTGATGTGGCAAAAAGAGCTGGCTCTTGTTGCACAAGACCAATGTGTCTCCTTAGAGATTTCAGATTAAGTTTTGTGATGTCTTTGCCTGTAAGAGTTTCATTTATTCTTGTTAAAAGAATGTTACAGGCAAATAGCTTATGCATGCAAATGGGTCAATGACAAATCCTTTGCATTTAATTGGATAAAGTTCTACGAAAAACTTACCATCAACTAACACCCTTCCGGATACTGGATCATAAAATCTGAGGATAAGGGAAATCACAGAGCTTTTACCAGAACCACTTTGCCCCACAAGAGCAACACTCTTGCCTGCGGGAACTCTTAGGTTGAAATCCTTGAAAATAATCACATCTGGCCTTGAAGGGTAGCTGAAATTGATTCTTTTGAGCTCAATTGTTCCCTCAACTGTTTTCAATTCTTCTCCAACATCTCCTGTTATTCCTGACTTTCTATCCATCACTTCGAAAACTGATGCAACCATTTGGTTCCCTTTCAAAAGGTCTGGGGCAAGGGCCAAAGTCTCCCCCATAGCCAGAGCTGTTACTATCAAAACCATAAATGACTTCATAATTGATTTAAAGCTTGCAAGCTCCTTTTCCATCAAAGTAGATCCATACCTGCAAAAGGTTTACACTCTAAGCACAAATGTAACCAGCATTTGGTAAGACATTAATCCTACAAGTAGCCTACTTAAGACAGAATAAAGTTAAAACATCTACCACAGGGCAAGACCATAAGATGAGAAAATAAAGAACTGGGAAACGCCATAGAATATGCCAGCAATTTGGCCTCGTTTAAATGAGCGTTTAGAGGGATCAAGAAGCTCATTAGCATAAAGGTCAAGGACCTTTTCTTCAGAACAAAATGCAGCCACAGTACGTATATTGCTCACAGCCTCCCCAGCAAGCATGTTGGCTTTTAGGTATGCTTTGCTCAAGTTGCCACCATATCCTTTCATAAAAAGTTTCTGAAATGATCCCGGGGAAATATTAAAACGCAGAAAGATATGCTAGTTCTATGATGTTGAAATGTTAAATAAGGAAAATCACCTCACTTATATGACCACTGATGACAAAAGGATATGTAGCTACGACAATAAGTGTTATTCTCCAGTTCAAGATGAAGGCAATAATAAATGAAGCAACAACCAAACCAATGTTCTGTAACAGAATTGTTGAACGATCAACGACTATAGTTCTTAACAATGTAGCATCAGTCTCTAACTGCGATGAAAGCATAGAACTTGTGTTGTTTGTATCATCAAACCATCCAATTTCGTTCTTCAAGATAGCTGCACCCAGATGAGCAAGGGAAGTTAATTGAGAAGCTCCGATAGCTATGTATTTAGTTTTCAGATTTTTTATATACATCAAAAGTAAAAAAGGCAATAATATATTGAATACTGAAAACTCAAATGCACCTTTAAAATATAATTCATCAGAAAATGAATTGATTAATTGTATTACTGATCATGATTCATGAACATACCGAATCCTCAAAATGTGTAACACAAACTACAAAATAATGGATTTTTGCTGATACATTCACATTCAGTGTGAATTGATTGAAGTAAGAAGCTTGAAAGGAAACAAATCATGGCAAGAAAAGTGTACAAGTGATGGGAGCAAGTAATAATCAATTGATAAATATTACCTGAAAACATCATTTCCCTCACACGAAGGGTAAGTCGCTCTCCCATGATTCCAAAAGACAGATGTTCAATGGCATGGACAGTGATTGTTATAACTGCTGCTCCACAGAAGAGAAAAGCTATTTTTTTAACTTCGCGACATGTTGTGTCCCAGTCCATATAGTATGATACAAGTGCATGAGAAATTCCGAGTGCAAAAAGTGGCATCTGTGCTCCAGCAATAAATGCGCATAAGGTCCCAAAAACCCCATAAAACCAGTCAGGACCGACCATAGAATACAGTCTTGCTGCTGAAACGTGCTTTTTCTTGCCTGAATTTTCTGTTTCTTCAGCACAAACCCGGCCAATAGATTCTTTATCTGATCGAAAACTACCACCAAGGCTGGTGGTTGTACGGGATAACTCTCTCGAGTAGGTTATGCTGCAACCAAAAGAAATATATAATCATAAACAGCACGTTAATGGAATTGTTATCCAAGAGGCAAACGTAAAAGACATACAGAAGCATTCAATTAACTTGTGTATTTTTAAAACTTTTATCAAAGCTTTACATTTAAGTGTCCCGATGAAAATGAGAATGAAGTACCTTGGTTGGCGTCCCATGCTAGGACCAACCGAAGGGAGGCGTTGCAGAGAAGTTGCCTCTTGGAGTTGAACAAGAGATGCATATACACTACTTGGGTTAGACATGAGCTCTTCATGGTTACCGGTTTCCACAATCTTCCCTCCCTGTACAACAGCAATCAAATCTGCATTCCTGATGGTTGAAAGTCTGTGTGCCACTACAACAGTTGTTCTCCCAACCATCACACGATCAAGAGCCTCCTGCACACTCTTCTCAGACTCAGCATCCAGAGCACTCGTTGCTTCATCCAACAAAAGAATTGATGGATTTTTCACGATTGCACGAGATATTGCAATCCTTTGTTTTTGCCCTCCTGACAGTTGTATCCCTCTCTCACCAACCTGAAAAGATAAAAAACTGATTTAGTGTCACCACTATCACCTCTCAAGGAAAAGAAAAAGTTCACCATATTTACTTTGTTATGGAAAACCTCTTGAAATACACATAAATATCTTACCTGAGTTTCTAGTCTATCAGGAAGATTGCTAATGAAAGACTGAGCATCTGAAAGCTTCACAGCACGCTTTAGTTCTTCGAGAGTGGCATCATCTTTTCCATAAAGTATATTCTCCTTGATGCTTGTAGCAAAAAGGGCAGGTTCTTGATTTACCAGCCCAATTTGCTGCCTAAGCCATTTGAGATCAAGTTCCCTGATATCATTTCTGTCTAACAGTATCTGTCCAGAAAGTGGTTCGTAAAAGCGTTCGATCAATGATATGACAGTGCTCTTTCCCGAACCACTTCCTCCCACAAGGGCTACAATTTTCCCTGAAGGAATGTCAAGACAAAGGTTGTTGAATATTACTACATCTGGACGAGATGGGTAACTGAAACAGACATTCTCAAACTGGATGTCACCCTCCAATTTGCCCAACTTGCGACCAGTTTTTGAGCTACTTTTGGTCACTGTGTCCCTCTCTATCATCTCAAAGATTGGATATGCTGCTGCCTTTGCTCGAATGAATGCAGTGATATCTGGTGCTGCCTGCCCAAGTGATCTGAGAAACAAAACACGACCTTCACACTTACCTTAATGAAGAAAAAAAATTTAACACAAGAAATACAACCTTAAACTAGATACAATCCATAATGCAATGTCAACTATAGTCTGGTTGTATTAATAATTGGCAAGGAAATGACATTAATAAATATATTGTAGAAGGAAGAAAATATGATTAAGATTAGAATAAATATGTAAGCTCACTGTAACATGTTTTTAATTAATACTATTATTCAACTATATGTAATTCACTCTAGTGAATAACAGCAAAATTTACTATCATTATCAGCCTTATCAGAAAAATGTACTTCACTACATGTGTGTGTATGTGCAAATTTCTGCATGAAAATTGAAACCAAAAATAAGATGCAACTTATTCCACGATACACAATTATTATGAACTGTTCTAGGATGTCATGTAGAAGATAGAAAGGGCTTACAGGCCAGAGATCACAACATTGAGCATGGTAGTGAAAGATTCGCCTCCATTTGCAATATTCTTGTGAACAACAATACTAGTAAACCAAACAAGCAAAGCCCACGATAGAAAAAGGACACAATGCATTGAGCCCAGGCCCAGGCCCTTTGCCAAACCTGCTTTTCTACCGTTTACATAAGTTTTCATGAGAGCAGCTTTATACGACTTTACTGCTCTTTCTTCTCCAGCAAATGCTTGAACCGTTCTAACATTACCTATCACCTGAAACTCACAAAGAGTACAACATTGAGCCATGTCTTAAAGAACTAGCCACACTACTGTTGCTATGATTGAAATTCATGCAAATACGACAGCTTTCACTCTTAATATAGTGACCTAATTCCTGCCAATCTAATGTTGTGCATGAATTTCCACTTAGTAGTTAAAAAACATTGTAAATAGCACGAATTTCACATGGTATCTAGCATTCTTTAATGAACATTGGTAAAACCCTAAATAATCCAAACCACATAGGTAGCAAGATTTTCTTTGATCGTACACAAGAAAGTAGAAAACAGTTGAATATTTTTATGAAAATTGAGTTAATTAATTACCTCTTCAGCGATTTCCCCAGCTCGCACATAGGCTTTTCGAACTTTTGCAATAAGACCAATTGTGACGTATGCATAAAGACCTCCAGCAAGGGCAATCAAAGGTACAATTGAAAGAGTCACAAGACTTATCTGCCACACTCTAACAAACCCAATAATAAACCCTGCTAAAAATCGGCTTATGTAGTGCATGAAGTTCCCCACCTGTAAATTCCAATCTTCAACTATTATCAATCTTTTTACCAAAAACATGCATTCGTTAAGTTTTAAAATACTTATTTAGAAGTAATTCTATCCATGTAACGAAATACACAGGAGAAAACCCATGAAAAAAGCTAATTAATTTAGAATGTGCAACAGCTTTTATTATTACATCATATAATGCCACAATAGATTAAGTTGACAAAGTTTAATGGTCTTCTGATAAACAATTAACGTTGAACTCTTCGAATGTTAAAACGTAAATGACCACAAAAATTGTTCCATTAATTCAAATGGATTAAAACCATAGAAATGGTTTAGTGTGGCATATGGTTGTGGCTACGTGTCTGGTGAATGGTCACAGGGATACTGTTGGTAGATGCCGAATCATAATTGCATGCATCCTAAAGTAAGTGTGCATTTTATTGGAGGCACATGCAGCTCAGGTTAAAAACTCAAAACCTTAAAAACAACGTAACCATATCGACCGGTCGCATAAATGCTATCGGATGCATTAAATCCACACTGTTCGATTTTCGTATATCAATGGTGTCAGAGACAAAACACAGGCGCGGAAGAAGGGAAGAACATAACCATAAGAAACGCCAAATGGTGAAGTTATTATTTTACCGCTTCAAGTGAAATTCCCCAACCCACCGCGCTGTTACCCAAATAAGAGCATTTATTATATCTTAATAGGTGTATTCAATGTTCTTTTTCAAAATATTTCTATTTTCAAATCTATATTCAAGGGAAACTTTCTTAATAACAATTAATTGTAGTCTTACCTGTTATTTAAATTACATGAAGAAAAATCTTCTTAAAAAAAATTATGTCTCTTACTGGTTTGGGGAAGAGAAGAATAGGGGAAGGCTCCATAAACTAAAAATTGTCCGAACAAAGTTGAAGCGGCAATTAATAATGATTAATGAAAACAATTTCACCAGATGGATTGAAGAAGCCAGAAAAAAACAAAAAAACTGAATGAGATTAAAATTGAAATTGACATGGGAATAAGTTTTTGTACAACTTCTTAGTTTATATGTAATGAGGATAGGAAAAACATTCAGAAATGCATGGAAGCAGTAAGAAATATGGGTTAAAATGCATACCTTCTCGGATAGTGCATCTTGAACGATGATAATGTCACTGGTGATGGCAGAAATAACCTCTCCTGTTGATGCCTCGGTGTCAAATAGACTTATATCTTGATTCAACATTGACTTCAAATAAGCCATTCTCATCTTTGCAGCTTGACGTTCCCCAGTATGCATCCAACAAGCGACCTCTATATGATCAATCCAACATCAATATTGATTATATTCTTTAGTTACTAAGATTTGATAAAATTAAATCAACTGAGATAACACATGATTTTTGACTTGGCTATTTTCATACCTATCCAAGATGAAAACAATATTGCTACACTTAGATACACAAAATCCATAGAGTACTGCAAAATCGAAAACAAGTATCACATTAAAACATGCAGCTAGTAAGATAGTTACATTTCTTGAATGCAATAGTTAAGTCCAAATTAGCCTTCAATTGACAGAAAGTGTTGTTTTTTTTCCAGCCAAACAGTTACTACCTTGGAAGGTTAATATGGAAGAGGACAGGAGAAAAGGTTGTTAGTTGTTGCTACAAACCTTGGCAACTCTGTGAGAGGCTTCCTTGGGGAAAAGATAGGCCAAGCCTATGACATTGATCAACTTGCCAAAGAAGATAAAGAAAACGGGAACAGAAGCACCATGTATACATGCCCCAACAGATCCAAAGGCCATTAAGACACAGTCATAGAAGTCAGCAAAAGAGAAGAGTTTCAGCAGAGAAACTTTATGTTCCTTTTTGCTCTTAGCATCCACGGCCGAGTCACCGGAGAAGGTACCCCGGTCTGACATTCTGGCCAGAAAAAAAGAGAGAAAAAAAGAAGAACAATCCTTTTTTTCTGAAAAGTAAGCAAAAACTAGTAGTAGCTAACACAAGAAGGTGCCCTGCAACTGCAAACTGCAATGTACGTTTGCAAAAAGGCAGAAAGTGAAGATGGGAATGGAAAAGAGGAGGTGGGCACGTAGTGATTTTGGTTGTGCTGCTGTATTGAAGAAAGTAGCTAACGTGGAGAGATTAGGAATGGGGTAGGAGGTGGTGGTGGATGTGTCATAATATACAATGTAGAAAAGAAGATGGAATATTTATTATCACCGAAGATTTGATACCATGCAAGGTTCAGATTCGACTTATTAAGCTAGTAATAACAGTAACCTTAACATAATTATAATATAATAATATAATATGAATGTTTATTCAATCTTCAGTGCTTGATTGTGTTGTTACAGTTATTGAGCTCTTTCTTTGGTCATTGCGTGAGTGGTTCATATAGTGATGATGAGCTGTGTGTGACTTTGCAGTATGCAACTGCACTCTCTTTCTTGCTCTCTGTCTGCATTAAATTACATTGAGAGTAGTTGTTGAAGTTTGCTATATATATATATATATATATATATATGTGTGTGTGTGTGTGTAGGCTCCAGATAAGTTCAAATGGGTTTGGATGAGTCCGTGACTGAGACTTACCATAAACTGTAATGAAAAGGAAGAGGGAACCATTCAAAATCTGGGTCTTGAATATTCGTAATTTCTAGCATATAAAAACATCAGATGCACCAACGGTGGTGGTTCATGCAAATAAGGATATAATTACTTCAACATTTCTGAAAAAATAAAAAGATTCAAAATATTTAAAGATGTGAGATCAAATAAGTATTATTATTATTATTTTACTTTTGTTGAGGTCCCATCTACGTGTACGTAATATATTAACTCAACTCATGACACTGCATCGAGGTACACCAAAAGAGTTGACAAGGTCAAATACCTAAATGTAAGGTCAAATACCGAATGTAATTATTCCTGATATACATCCATCCAGAAACAATATATCTTATTATATCTCCACGTTATAAAACAAAGTAATATTGTCTTTATAAAATTATAAAGACAATTTATTTAGTTCAACTAAAACATCAATAAACATAAAACGTGATTATAAAAGATAAAATATCTAGGCTTGATACTTTTTTGTCCATCGAAAGGGGAAACATATTCAAGTGCGTCCTACGTTTTTTAAAAAGTTAAATGTAGTTTCAACTTATGAAAAAAGTGTGTAATTAAATCATTTTTTGTCACGGCGTTAATTTTTTAACGGTTCAAGTGACAACGTAGTGAACTATGCAATGTGTCTGTTTAAAGTGAATACGTGGCTGTCTGAGAGTAAAAATTTGATTATTACAAATAACGTGACAGTGGTTAACGTTACTAAAGCACCAACACTTGCAGCCTGAAGAAAAATTAGTAAACATTTTATTTGCTTTATAAATAGAAAAGAAAATTGGTTTCTGAGATAAATAAATGCATTCATTCAACATGTTAGGTTATGTTTGAAGGAAGATTGGGCTTGCATAGGTGAGATTGTTGTCCTGAAGATGTGCGACGATGAGAGAATTGATGTTTCTATAGAGTTTGGCATCAAGCACGGCCTGTTCCGAGTTACTGCTATCCATTGCTGCATAGAGAAAATATCTTTGATTTGACGAAACCAAGAACCCTATAAATTGATCTTTTTGGTTAGTTCCCAAATCGGAGGAGGAATGGCTTAGCCATGCTTACTTTGCTGCCACCATTTTCAAAGGGTCTTCAAAATTAAAAGAACACCCCTGGGAAGAAGTCATTCCTATCTCGTCCCAAACACTTCCCTCACCTCAGAGACCAAGTGTTAGGAACCGAAACCCTAACCCCTTAGATTTTTTAACCACTGCCACATTATCTGACACGTTGCACAGTTCAGTTCACGTTGTCAGCTCGACCGTTAAAAAATTAACGCCATGACCAAAAAAGATTTAATTGCACACTTTTTTCACAAGTTGGGATCACATTTAACTTTTTAAAAAACGTAGGACGCACTTGAACATTTCCTCCCTTTCGAGGGACCAAAAGAGGTATTAAGCCAAATATCTATTACATATTATTTAGTATAAGCATGTACTTGATCCTAAGTTTATAATATGAAAAATGTGTTTGAAATCTAAGTGTGAGTCTAAGTCCCACGTTTCATATAAATAAGAAAATAAATAAGAAAGTAAAACATATAAAGATAAAAGACTTATTAACTCATTGTCTTCAAGTTTTGGGTAGAGAGTAGTATCAATTCCTTATATAGTTAGTCTCATATCTCATTATTGATGTTTGTGTCTTTTCAATAAATTTCCTCTTTGATAGACTCAACAAATTAATTCATAAAAATTTAAATAATAATAATAACAATACGCACAAGTTACTATAATAAAACTAAATAAAAATGATATTAGTATTATGATTATTAAGAAATTAACTTTTAAATAAACTAAATGTGTTTCATGACTGAAAAGTTTTAATAAACCATTTTAAGTAAGAAGAAAATTTAGTAGGAATAGGTCAAAAATTGTTAATTTTAAATCCTTCAAAATAAATACTTTTAAAAAAGTTAATAAATTTTAATGTTTTTTAATGTAAGAGAATTAATTAATGATAATTTTTTTTCTAGAATATGAAATTTAAAATATAAAATGATTTTTGTGAATGAAATTATAAATTTATTATTATTTATCTATATTTTTCTTTAGTTTTTTTTATAATGAATACGTGTTATGTGTACTGTGTAATTTTATCATAAATTTAGTGTTTTTTTTTTATGTTTTTGAGATGTTATTATTATGACTAATAATGATAACACACAATTTATTAGTATAAGTTGATGTTAATCATAAGAAGAATGTGGTTTGAAAAACTAAATCTTGCGCATCCCTGATTTATTACGTTCACGTATCATATGTAAACCATCATGTCCATGTGGTTTGGTGGCCGAGGAGAGGGATTTGAAAGGTATACTATATCTCGAACAAATACTAACCAAAAATAAATATTTCCTTTTTCCCTTTTATTATTGAATTTTGAAAAACATGTTGATAATTAACATTTTTCTGATGGAATCACTAGCTAATGCACTTTTTTCCTATCCAATCAAATCAAAGTCCCTTCAAATTTCTCTAATAGAACTTTGGATTCAATTCAAAACACTCAAAGTAAGAAAAAAGGGAAAAAAAGATTATATGTGTAATATGCATAAACATTAACTGACATTGCTGTAATTTTATTCTTAAAAAATATTTTTAATTAGAGATAAGAGGAAATATATATATATATATAGGTATAATCTTTATTATAGATATTAATTTTATAAGATTGATTTAAATTTATAATATATTTATATGAAGGTCATAAGGATTAAAATATATTTTAACGAAATTGTTAACGAGTTGAACTAAAATATATAAATATTAGAAATGGTGTCATATTTGAATAAGGCACAACATTTTCATAATTATTAGAAATCTGTTTGTTTCCGTGTAAATGTTGTCCCGTGTGTCTTTGTTGCTCCTGGCTGTCTGGAACGCTTGTTCTTCTCCAATTGTTGTTGTTCATACTCGCCAAAGGAGGGGGAGGTACCTGCAAAGATACTCCGACGCTCAAGTCAGATGTGAGTTATGGAGCCTCAGCTCTCAAGAGAGTGATTATGATACTGCTCTGAAATATTATTTAGGGTCTCTAGAGCATAGAGAGAACGTCCCGGACCTTTGCCCTGTTACTCTGTTACTGTATTTATAAGCAAAATAAAAATAACCACCTTACCTAAAAATGTGATTAGTTACTTAACTGTTTAAAATATCTAAGATATTTTTATGTAATAAATAAAATATCTAAGATATTTTATGTAATAAATATCTTACTACATAACACTGTTTAACTGTGAAGTGTTTAGTTAGTTAATCAACACTTTGTTTAAGAAGCTTTAATCTATCACTCAAGTCTATCCTAAAACGGAAATCATTTCCTTACGCACAAGAATTCCTCGTTTGGCGGAGGGAATCAAATTCTCTTTACGTAATTAAACGACATAAACACTTTTTTTTTGTTTGGAAATCGTCATTTTAAGAAGAACTTTGCTTAATTAATCCCAAGTCTAATTCAAACTAATATATATTGAATTAAAAAAAGGCCTCAGATATTTAGAGAAGACGCGACACGTAGACAGAGAAACAAAAGTGCCAGATTTATTTTATCGAAACATGTTAGAGGCATACAGCAGAAACTGTCACGCCATACCATAAAAGTGTAAAGTCACCGAATATTTGGATGTTCATAACATCTTTTACATGTACTTTCACATACGCTGCCCCATACCAACAACTTATTTTCTTCTTCACCATTTGACTACCATAATCAACATCCTCAAAAACCCATTTTATAATTCGTTGTTTCATTAGCCATTCCGAAGAGGAAATTTTCACACCATTTGGTTCCCAGACTTTCAATAGTCTAAAAGCAACTTTAATTGCCTCCACCCAACCGGTTACCTATATTTTTTAATGCATTAATAATTGGTTTACTTTGCTCCTCTTTTCCACCACTCCATCTAGTACTTGTGACACCACTGTCTTTCTTTCTGGTTCACATAAAATATTTTTTTTATATATTTTTTAAGATCAAGCAATAAATAAATTAAGCAAAGTGAACAATCTCTCATCCTATCTTTGTAACAATGACACCTTCTCCTCCAATGGGGTAAGAAGAAAAGAGAGTTAAAAACGCATGCGTCACGTACAACCTATAAAATTAATTGTGACACATACAAATGGGGCACCACTAAGTACTATCAACAACGAAAATATCAAGTAATATAGAGTTTGAGAAAGTTATGAAGAAATATGATTTGCTGTAAGGTGTGATAGTGGTACAATTTGTGGGGCTTAAATGGTGAAAATGGAATTTAATTGAAAGATGGACATGACACGTTAGAAAGAAGAATATTGGTGATGATATTGGAGAGTGGAAACTGATTGCATGAAGGGTATATGTTGATGATATTGAAGAACGAACAAAAAGTGATGATAATTGCAGAAGTAATGAATATACATAAATAGTTGAGGGATTGAAGTTGGGTTGCAATAGTGGTTGAGAAGCTTTAATAACAAAGACCCAACCGAAAAATTGATGCTAATTAATGCAGTTATGGAAACTGATTGGGACATACCTGTCACGCTTTCTATATACTACTAACTCTTCCATTATTAATTATCCACTATATTTACCTCATTAATTCACTGCTTAACTAACTATTTAATTCCTTTCCATTAGTAACTTAAACATCTTCCTTCGTTTCGTCATCGTGATTATGTATGTTTTCTTTCGTATACATCTGATGCATTTCATAATTAATTCCGATACAAAAGTTTGCATTCCTTTGAGAAAAATCCATCTCCTAATGTTTTGAAAATATGCATATTTAATGTTTATAAGAAAATATTTACAGTTTTGTTTCTCTAACTTTTTTAAAGTTTAAGTATTTTGAATTAATTGTGGATACATTATTCAATTTTCAACTACTTTTAACAGACAAAAGCTGATGTTTTTATAATAGTTTTTTGTTACTTTGTTGCATAAGATATTGGATCATTTGTCTTTATTTTTTTTAAGTTATTTTTTAATAAAAAAATTTGTGTTGTTTACTTATTTTAAAAGTAAATAGTTTATATATATATATATATATATATATATATATATATATATATATATATATATATATATATATATATATATATATATATATATATAAACAAAACTTCTTTCCTTTAATTTCAAAGTTTAGGACAATATTAATGATAAAATTTACTCATAACGAAAACTCATTAATATGTTTTCACAATTAGATTATATCTATAATACCACATTAAAATATCTTAATTATGAAAAATTTGCATGATTTAAATATATATAAGAATTAGATTACAGGAATTAACAGTAGATTTAAACTTCTTTATTTCAATTTTTTTTACATATAAACAAAACTTCTTTCGTTTCATTTCGAATTTAAGCAAAGTTTATAACAATATTTAATAATGAAATTTACTCATAACGAAAACTAACGAAAACTTAGTAATATGTTTTAACGGTAAAACTCTAGCCAATGATATTTTAGAAGTTGTGGTAGTTTAAAAATAATAAGATTCGATTATTTTAATATTAAATGATTTATTTATAAATAGTTTTGTTATAAACGAGTTTCATTATTTTAAAACATATCATCTCTCTAGAAATCATTTTTCTAGAGTTTTCTACTTTCTCTTTAGGAGTTGTAACTTCTCAGTCATCTATTGGAGAATCAGGAGGTGTCTAATCGACCACGGCGACGAAGTCTATATTTCTATCTGATCAGTTTCTGCAATAGAGCAAGTACGTTTCGACTTTTTTTCCTCTCCCGTTCCTAATTTGTTTTTAGAAGAATCTTGTACTGTTGCATCTGTGATCATGCTTCTCCTAGTCATTCTTGGTTCATCTAGAATTCTAAAGACTCTGTCAGTTTCCAATTTGATGTTTTGCAGGTTCGTCTAGAGATTCCTTGCATTTCAAGAAATCGACCGAACGTTTTTTGAGTCGGACAGTTTATTGTGAGGTAAGGGAACCTAGACCTATGCTTAAAATTTTGTTTATGTTTTTAAAAGTTAACTTTTCTGTGTATGACAACATGAATTAAGTGAAATTGTATGTTTGCATTAATATGTTTGGTGTATGAATGACGATAAAGTATTATATGACATGTTTGAATGTTTGACAATGTGTAATTGTATTGTTTTTTATGTTATAATTGTGTATGATGAAGTGGTATGATGGTTTAAAACTAGATTCAAGTGGTTGGAGTGAGGATTGGTAAAAATCTTGAGTTTTAAGTCTAAAATGAGGGGATTTGGATGAGTGAGTTTGAGAAAGAGAGGTTGAGGTAAGAAAGTAATTGTCTAGGTGTTGTCATGAGATAATTTAAGTCTTGTTAAATGTGTTATTTGATTAAAATCTATTAGGAAAAAAATGGTGGTTCTTCGGTGAGTTTTGTAGTGTTTTTAGTGTAAAAGTGAGGTTTTGAGTAATGCAATTGTGAGGTAAGGGTTGTAAACTAGTTTGGGGCATTGGGGGTCTAGTATTAGTTGTATTATGACTTGCTTAAGCATTGAAATTATAAAAATCTGGTATGTAACAGTTGGTGTCATCTTAGGGTGAGTTATTGGGTGTTTTTGGTCTAAATTGAGGATTTACAAGTGAGATTCTAAATTAAAAGTTTTGGGCTATAGGTGATGATTTACAAACTGTTTTAAAGTCTATCAGGACTTGTGAGAGTGGTTAATCTAGTAAAATTTGGTGTATAATGCATTAGAGAGTTAGTGAGGTTGTGTTGCATGATTTTAAGTACAATTAAAGGGGTTTTGAGTGGTGAATTTCTAAAGGAGTGAGTCTGTGTTGAATTTGATGGTTTAGGCTAGGTTATTAAGTACATTAGAATTTGTTCCAGGTATTAGTTGTAGAAAATAGGTGTTCAAAGTAGTAGATTTGAGTTTGGGTAGCTTATAGGAGTGAATTTGGATTTTCATAGGTCATTTTGGGTTTTGAGTGGTCAATTCAAGTTAGAGGTATTATTTTAGATGTTTCTCAGCGCCTACGAGTGTTTAGGAATAATTTAAACTTGTATAGAGGGTCACCAAAATCAAAATAGGTGAATTTTAGAAGCTGGTGCAGCGTTGGGCGCCCTCCAAGGGGCCTTTGGGCGTCATTTTTGTGAGAAGAATTCACTTGGCCGCCTCCTGAGCGCCCTTTGGCGCCAGATCGCCCCTTTTTGCGACGTTGGGCGCAACTCAGCAGATTTTGGTTTTTTTTAGTTTTCGAGATTTCAAATTTGGGGTTCCAGTTATCAATTTTTTACGTTCTTTAGGTTTCTTTGGGGGGTTTTGGACCCTTCCAGAGCTATTGGTGAGGGTTTTAAAGTTGTTTTCCTTACTGAAATGTGAGTACCAAGATGCCATGAAGAAATTGTGTTATTGTGTGATTTTTAATGACTTGTATGGGTGTTTCTATTTCTTTAATGTATGATCGGTAGTCTCATGTATTGGTGTCCTATATGAATGTGAAGTGATCTTAATGGTTTCAAAGGTATGGAAGAGAGTTCCAAGGAGGAACTTCTTAGTGGTGGTTTCAAGTATTGTAAGTTGAATATGGGAAGCTTAGTCTTGGAGTTCATCCTGACATTCTAATGGTCACTCATTCTCAAGTAGAAGGGTGATGCATGTCATGAGAATAACATGAGGTCCTGGTCTAGGGACTTTACCTTAGCCTAAGGCGAGTGATAACGGACTAACCTTGTGTGGTAGCTTGGGGTAGGTTAGTTGTTTCGCCACAATAAGTGCACGAACTATCATAGCTTGATATTCATACTAATCGGGATGGTCAAGTCAAAGGGTTGTCATGCATAAAGTGTTTGTTTGGTTTGTTGTTCTATGTGAATGTTAACTTATGTTAATATATCATTAATTGTTGTAATCTAGTTTACCCTTACTTTTTGTGTATGTTTTCTTTTGCGATGATCACCTTAATGAGTGTGAGTTTAGGAAGAGCATTTCTCTAGTTGTTTCAGCGTGGAAGTGAGGGAGAAGCTATAGATAGCTTCTGTAATTCTTCAAATGTAGATATTTCTTCTCTAAGAAATCTCAAGTTTTTTGATAAATCATCATCTTTGTAGCTCTTATTTTAGTGGTTTTATATTACTAAGTTAAATGTTTACTTCGTCCCCATGTTAAGAGGTGAATTTCTGTTTAGTATCCAGTTTTAAAAATGAAGACATTGGGTCCCTATGTTATGAAAAATATATGAATAAGGTCCACAAAGAAAGAACAAGTTCAACAAATCATCAAAGAAAAAGCTGAACAAGAGAGAGAAAAAGCTGGACAACAGAAGAGAAGAGAAAAGGTACGACCACATCAACATGGACTTAACGCCGTTGCTGTCAACTTAACGGACAAGACCTTATTCATACACTTTTCATAACATAGGGACTCAAAGTCTTCATTTTTAAAACCGGATACTAAACAGAAATTCACCTTAACATGAGGACGAACTAAGCATTTAAGCCTATTACTAAATTGGAATGTTACATTAACAATTAAATCATATATATAATATTACATTAAAGTATCTTAATTATGAAAATTTTTACATGATTTAAATTTATATAAGAATTAAATTACAGGAATTAACAGTGGATTTAAACTTTTTATTCTAAAAAAATCTTTATATTATATAAGTGGTCGGGAAAATTTAAAAGAAAAAATCATTAATATAAATATCCGTGAAGAAATTTGGTAGATGTTACAAATTGGTTTTCGACAAAATTTATGATAAGTAAACAATAATTTTTTATTCTGATTTTCATCAACCTTCACAGTTCTCTTGTTCTTTTTTACTTTAAAGATTGAACCATGGTAGCATAGTAACAAGTTGCTTCATACGTGGGTTATCTTGTACTTTATAAACATTGCATGAAATTATTAAAAATATTTATAATACTATACTCTCAGGAAATTTACATTTATTTTCTTTCCATGGATACCAACTAACCTGTGTTTTTATTTAGTCCATTAAAAAAAAGAAAAAAATGCAAAAAGTTTTTCTTTTTCTTTTTTGTACAATAATATAAATATTTAAAACGAATAAATTATGAAAAACATTGTAAAAAACTCGAATAAATAATAGTGGGAAAAAAAGTTCCATAAATCCAGAGAATGTTAGTATTTTGGTTTGTCTCCTTATAACTAGGTAATTATTACATCTCGAAATTGTAAAACTTTTAAATAAACTGTTGAAATTTTTAAATTTTTCATCTAAACTTTTAGAACCACATACTATATTTTAGTTTCTGAACATGCATTAATATTATCACTAATTTTCATTTTAATTTAAATTTTAGACTAATATATTTGAAAATTTACACTTTTAAATTTATTAATCTATTTTTCTTGATTGTATAAATTAATTTAACAATATTATTCACTTCTAAAAACTAAGTGTGGTTTACTATGACAATGTACATTTTGTACTTGACAAATCCATTCCTAAATATAGTTAGAATGAATTTAATATTTTGCTTTGATTTTCCTCTTTTCTTTCATTTGCAAGGGGATGTGGAAAGTAGGAAACTTGTTTATGATATCGTTATATATTTCATTTATAAATTTATTAAGTTTTTTGCAACCATAAAATATTTTATTAGTATTCTTTTAAAAGTATCAAACAAGTTATAATAAAAAAAATGTTTAAAGAATTTATATAATAGTTTTTTTAAAATATGTATAAAAATAAAGAAATATATTTTTCTTATTTAAAAATTATAAAATAAAATAATTCTTCATTTCTAAAAGTATATTAGCCTCTTCAAAAAATAATAACCTCTGTATACGAGTTCAAACAATTTAATTATCTTATGTATATATATTCCTTTTTGCTAAAACAAATTGGGTATATTTTTTTTTACAAAGTCACATAAATAACTTCTCTACTTGTTCATATATATATATATATATATATATATATATATATATATATATATATATATATATATATATATAGATATGCATTATATAAAAACAACATATATAAAAAATTAATATATTGTTGTCATACAGGTTTCTTCTCTTAATCTCTCAAGTCTTTCTCAAATTTAATATTTCAATCAATTGTAAACATTGTAGCTAATATTGAAATTCAAATTATAAGATGGTAAGATTTTATAATTTTATTTTGTAATTTAGATTTCAAATATAATTGTAATATAGTAAAATTAGTAAGATCATTAAACAAAATCGTAAAATCGATAAATTATTTTTTATTATACAATTTATTTACATTCTTAAATGAATGTATTTAACTCAAATAAAACTTGAACGTAATTTAAATTTAATAAAATTAAAAATTTATTGTTTGTATATTATCTGGGCAACATTACTCAATTAAATTTGTCTTATGATATTAGTATTTATGATTTTACTAACCCGTACAATTTTAACTATCATCTTGATTTTAATTAGAAATAATGATATTCTTAAAATATGTCTGGAGCCAATTCACTGACAGGAGCCAATTCATTGACAGATATACTCTTCAATGCAGATGTCAATATATTTCTATAACAATGGAAATAATAATGATATTACAATACACTGATGGCGATATTTTATCACTTCTTGTACTTTGTTATGTTTGCTTAACTAATAATTTTGTTGTCATCTTTCACTAGATATTTCAAAGTTTTAGAACATTCTGGCAAAACAAAGCCATAACTTTTTTTTTCTCTCAAAACCAGATAAGAAGAAATTTCAACAGTGAAACATATTGCTAATCAACATTAATAGCCATGTGCAACTTTCTTTCACAGAATGTGCAACGTTTTGCTTTGGTATCACCGTCATTTATTTGCATGGTCCTCTCTCAATCATGTGGTGAAGATGAAGATGAAGATGATTTATGTGACTATGGTGTAACTTCAAATCACTTTTCACCTGATGAAGTCACCATATTTTAGGCCAAAAGATTATTACTCTTGCCATAGCTATAGCTCATATTATATATATATATATATTATGTATGTATATGTGTATTATGCATGTATATGTGTATTATGCATGTATACATAAGTATTAACTCTGGTACCTTTGATAGTATTTAGTATTTGTCCTGTACTTTACTGTTCAGCCGTCAAAACCTACTTATAGATACAAGCCAACTACTTGAGTAGACTTTATCAGAATTAATTTATGTTAAGTAGGTCAGATCACATGTTTAGGTTCCATCTTTTAAGTCCAAAAGAGAATAATGTGCATAAACTTTTATTCAAAATTTCATTCAATATAAGGATGAATAGACCTAAATTATGTCTATGAAGTTAACAGATGTAAAGTTATGTGTTATCTAAAATTTAAATATGACAGAGATAAAGTTTAACAATTTAATTATAAAAATTTTATCTTATATTTTTTGCATCTGATATATATATATATATATATATATATATATATATATATATATATATATATATATATATATATATATATATATATATATATATATATATATATATATATATATATATATATATATATATATATATATATATATATATATATATATATGGGTTTGTTAACGTACGTACGCCTGTTTTTCAGTTGATACATTTTATCAATGTGTACCAGGTTTTAGTAGATAAAAATATCCCTATATATCATGGATTCTAAGTTTTAAAGTTAAGGGTATTTAATAATTTTCATTCTCAAAACTAAAATGAAAAAAAGAAACCCCAAACCCTTACTCACCTTTCTCTTTCATCTCTCTCACTCCAACCTTTTCTCTGTCATCACTGTAGCCCCAATTGAAAAAATCAGAAACACTTGTCGTTAAACAATCTTACAAAAAATGATTTTATAATGAGTTTTCATTTTATAATTTTTGTCTTATCTAATTTTATCCAATTTTCACAAGCATAAAAGAATTGGTAATTGACCTGGAAAAAATTAAAAATACTCGCTGTTAAACAATTTCTTACAAAAAATGATTTTATAATGAGTTTTCATTTTATAATTTTTGTCTTATCTAATTTTATCTAATTTTCACAAGCATAATGACATGAAAGGAATTGGTAATGGGCCTGGAAAAAAAATCAGAAACACTCAGTTAAACAATTTCTTACAAAAAATGATTTTATAATGAGTTTTCATTTTATAATTTTTGTCGTATATAATTTTATCTAATTTTCACAAGCATAATAAGATCCGAAGGAATTGGTAATTGGCCTGGAGGGCTTTTTTTAGAGATGATGATTCAACATATGCAGATGATGAAATTAGAGAGGTTAATTAGTGAAGATATTGAAATTGAAGAGATCTTGAATGAACCTTTGCCTGAAGGCGAATATGTCGATGACTCAACTCTTTATAAAGGCAAATTGTTTAACGGCAAGTGTTTCTGATTTTTTCAATTGGAACTACAATAGGGATGACAGAGAAAAGGTTAAAGGGTTGAAAGGAATGAGAGAGGTGAGTAAGGGTTCTTTTTTTTTTTAGTTTTGAGAATGAAAATTATTAAAATATCCTTAATCTTAAAACTTAGAATCCATGATATATAAGAGTATTTTTGTCTACTAAAACCCGGTACACATTGCTAAAATGTACCAACTGAAAAACAGACGTACGCGCGTTAGCAAACTCATATATATATATATATATATATATATAAGACGTAAACATTTTTTTTTCAATAGTAAGTAAAAGTGCTGATTTTCCAAATAGAGACCTAGAGAGTCATCCGTGTGTATGTGGAGGATTACAGTGTTATTTTATTCAAAACTTTTACTATAAAAGGTTGTGAAGATGCATACATTTATGTACACAATATTGCGTTTGGTCAAATAAATTTTTTAAGGAAAATATATAATTAAAAAAATTAAATAAAGGTTTTATCATAGTTTTTTATTTCTGACCAAATTAATTCGTAATTTTCTATTCTATAGGGTTGTGTAATAGAGGACTATAAGTTAATTTATTGTTTTTGACATTTATGATGATGTTATTATATTAAGATTCCTCGGAATTGGTAGCTTTTGAGGTTCTTATTTGATAAACTGACGAAGTTTGGAGGTCTCTTTCTCTCTTCTTCTCCTAACAATAATGGACAAATACTTTGTTTTCATGATAGTATGATTGTGTTCTAGTTGTATAAGATAAGGATGTTAAAACTAAATGTACGAGAGGTCGTTCACGTTGTATTTAAGGAGTCTATTTAAGTCTTCATTCCTCTATGTACCGAACGACAGACTCTAGGAGTTCTCTTTGGAACTTTTTTCTGTGCAAGATATTTTCATTCACAAAAATATGTGTTAAACAAAATAAAATAAATGTTTCAATATTTTATAATTTATTTTTATAATGAAAACCCTTGGGAACCTGACAAGGCTGAACGTAGGTGGTCGGGAAACTTTAGTTCTCTTTGGAATCACCGAGCGACATGTTGTGGGAGTTTGCTTTTGAAGCTCCTTCCGCCTTGGGTTGAGGTGTTCGTTTTAGAATCATCGAGGAGATTTCTGCTCGTCCTTGGTTGAGGTAGATTCATTTTATAGAATCGTCGAGGAGCTTTCGGCTCGTCCGAGGTAGATTCGTTTTATAGAATCACCGAGGAGCTTTTCGTTTGTCCTTGGTCGAGGTAGATTCGTTTTATAAAATCATCAAGGAGCTTTCCGTTCGTTCATGGTCGAGGTAGATTTGTTTTATAGAATCACCGAGGTGTTTTTCGTTCGTTCGTGGTCGAGGTAGATTCGTTTTATAGAATCACCAAGGAGCTTTCCGTTCATTCGTGATCAAGATGGATTCGTTTTATATAATCACCGAGCGTCGAGACTGAGGAGATTTTTATCACTCCTTCTGCCCGTGCTCGAGGTAGAGTCGTTTTATAGAATCACCAAGCGGTTGGTTGAGGTGGATTGTGCTAGGATTCTGTCATTTGCAATAAAGAGAAAATAACAATTCGAATTTGAATGGTCAAAAAAATGTAGCCAATCAAAATAGTTTAGGTTATGAAGCCGGATGGCCGGGCAGGCAAGACAATTCGATCTCCGGTCCTCGGTTGAACATTTGTAGGGCAACAATAAGGAATCTGTATTAGGATGTGTTACAGATGAGCTATACGTGCTTACTACCTTATGACCTGCAAAATAGAAGAGGACATTGACTTATGATAATATAAATAGGCACTGCTCGGGATACCCTGAACGAGGATAGAGGTGCCCAATTGATGCTCGAATGAGAGCCAAACCCTTTAAATCTGACAAGGTTGAGCGTATGTGGTCCAACTGACCAAGCGCGAAGAGACTGAATCTTCCCGTGCAGGATATTTTTACTCAAAAAAATGAGTTAAACAAAATAAAGTAAACAATTCAATATATTATAATTTATAAATTATAATGAAAAGTCATTGGAACCTAACAAAGTTGAAAGTAGGACTGAACCTTCCTGTGCAAGATATTTTTACTCACAAAAATATGAGTTAAACAAAATAAAGTAAACGCTTCAATATATTATAATTTATAAATTATAATGAAAAGTCATTGGAACCTGACAATGTTCAAAGTAGGACTGAACCTCCTGTGCAGGATATTTTTACTCACAAAAGTATAAGTTAAACAAAATAAAGTAAAACGCTTCAATATTTTATAATTTATAAATTATAATAAAAAGCCATTGGAACCTAACAAGGTTAAACGTAGGTCTGAACCTTCCTGATAAGGTTGAACGTAGGACTAAACCTTCGTGATAAGGTTGAACGTATGACTAAACCTTCCTATGCAGAATATTTTTACTCACAAAAATATGAATTAAACAAAATAAAGTAAACGCTTCAATATATTATAATTTATAAATTATAATGAAAAGTCATTGGAACCTAAAAATGTTGGACGTAGGATTGAACCTTCTTGTGCAGATATTCTTATATGCACAAAAATATGAGTTAAACAAAATAAAGTAAACGCTTCAATATATTATAATTTATAAATTATAAGGAAAAGTCATTAGAACCTATATATTATAATTTATAAATTATAAGGAAATGTCATTAGTTAGAACCTTCCTGTGTGGATATTTTCACTCACAAATATGAGTTAAACAAAATAAAGTAAACACTTTAATATATTATAATTTATAAATTATAATAAGAAGCCATTGGAACCTGATAAGGTTAATGAAGGTGTAAACCTTCCTGAAAGTTCTCAAAACAAAAGACATGCCTTTACAAATTATTATGGAATTTTTTACTCTTAGTTGCAAAACCTAGTATTGATCCGAAGTAGCGATATTGAGACCAGACGCGCATCTGGTTCCTCATGGCTTCATGGGGGTGTTGCTCGGCCCCACAGTGGGCGCCAAAATATTTCGGTTGAATTGGTCGAGGGTCGGTCATCCTTCCTTGCTCTGCTCTCTTTCATTCGTCCAATCCTCTCCGAGAATGCAATCCACCCAATGGGTTGTTGACCTATAGAAGACACTTTGACGCTCAAGTCAGATATGTTGACCTTATTAGGATATATTAAGGTCGTTTTACCTGCACATCAATCGTATATTTATAGAACTTCTGATAGCCAAACACATTGATTAACCGGTAACGTAATATATTTTTAGGCAATCAAACTCAGTAATCAATTATTAATACTTTCTAGCTACCCATAAATGACCATTAACTCATATCAGTATATTTTATATAGTTCACTCGTTCTTTCATTTTTATAACTTGAAACTTTGTGAATACTTTGTTTCTTCATTCTCATACAGTGTTCTTTTGTTGATGTAATTTCACTAAAACTAAATATATTTTTCGTTCTTAAATTATTTGCAAAAGTGATTTTTTTAAAAATTGAATTATATATTTATTTCATTTTTTAACTTTATAAAAGTGAAACATCATCCATAAATTATGTGTGAAAGTTAAATTAGTCCACTGTATAAAATCCTTGTTCTCATTCAGAAAATAGTTCTGTTTGCTATAAAAATATATTTCATTATTTTCATAAATTACAAAAATGAAATAGATATATAATTTAATTTAGATACGAAATATAATTTTTGAAAATAATTTAGAAATTAAAAAAACATTTAACCCAGTATTTTCTAAATTAAAAACGTAAATAATTTAAAATAAATTATGAAATATATAAATAGTATCTTAAAGAATAATTTCGTAAAAACCCTGAAATTTAAAATATTACTTTGTTTATTATAAAAAAATTATATCTAAGATTACGACTTTTAATTTTGTAATTGAAGTCGTGATTATAAACAACTCCGTTTAGAAAAATAATAATGTTAAATTACTTGATAAAAAGGTTAAATGTCATTTGGTTGTTATAGTTGAACAATTTCATCTTTTTAGTTCTTACATTTACAATAGTATAAAAATAGCATTTAACGACACACATATAATGTCTAACAAAAAAAATTCAATATAAAAAATGATCGGTGACAATTTTAAAAATAAAACGTCACTATAGAAGTAGGTTAATAGGAGATCTACTTACAGAACTGAAAAATTATTATTTTATTGTCTTTAGATGTCGACTACAGTCCTCCCAACGTCTAATCTGGATTAGATGTCCGAAAATATCTCATTTTAAGTGCCAATATTAATTTTTTTTATGACATAGACGTCGGTTCCACCCAGACCAGACGTCAAATCCTTTGCAAAATTAGATTTGAAAGGACACTTTTTCAGACATTAAACGTCACACATAGAAGGGACTGACGTCTAATACACATTAAATGTTGGATCTCCTTCTCCGGACGTCAATAAGCTGCGAAAATAGATAAAAGTAGTGCAAAAATGGATTATTTTAGTAATTAGACGTTGGTGGTGGAGGTGGCTGACGTCAAATGCGCTTTTAAACCCCAAAAGCTCGTAATAGGAGCCTCACTTTCTTTCGCATTTTTGTTTGAGTTTTTGTTTCGTTTGCGTTCGTCATTGCTGCTACAAGGTATGTTTGATTGATTTTCTTCGAGTTAGTTTATTTTGCATCGATTAACTTTAGTTTTCACCGATTAACATTAGTTTTCACCGATTAAATTTACTTGCACCCATTAAATTTTGTTTGCACCGATTAATTTTGGTTTATGATGCAGTTTTTTGTACGAGTTGACGGATCTCAACGGCAACATTAAGTGGTCATTCTCCATTACTTGAAACTTATAGTATATACAAATTTATGATGTGGTGGAATCGTTTTTCTGTATTTCAGGTGTGGTAATATTGTAAACAATTTTTTTTTTTAAAAAAAAGAAATGAACGTCAGTTTAAGGGGCTCCGACGTCACAATTGACGTCCGAGAAGGGAATCCGGCTCAAAATTGATGTTTCCCAATAAGACGTCGGATCTAGATTGGACGTGGAATGTCGACAATAACAAATGTCAAAAGCCTTTATTGCAGTAGTGTTAAAAAGCATTTCTTTTAGTCCCATACATAGCATTTTAAATTTTCTTAATTATGTGACTTTAAATAGTAAAAGTATATATATATATATATATATATATATATATATATATATATATATATATATATATATATATATATATATATAGGGGTTTGCTAACGCGCGTACGCCTGTTTTTCAGTTGGTACATTTTAGCAATGTGTACCGGATTTTAGTAGACAAAAATACCGTGTATATATGGATTCTAAGTTTCAAGGTTAAGGGTATTTTAATAATTTTCATTCTCAAACCTTAAAAAAAAAAAAAAGAAACCCCCAAACCCTTACTCACCTCTCTCTCATTCCTCTCAATCCTTTCTCTTTCATCTTTCTCACTCCAATCTTTTCTCTGTCATTCCTACTGTAGCTCCAATTGAAAAAATGAGAAACACTTGTCGTTAAACAATCTTACAAAAAAAATGATTTTATAATGAGTTTTCATCTTATAATTTTTGTCTTATCCATTTTTATCCAATTTTCAGAAGCATAAAGGAATTGGTAATTGACCTGGAAAAAATCAGAAATACTCGCAGTTAAACAATTTCTTACAAAAAATGATTTTAATGAGTTTTCATCTTATAATTTTTGTCTTATCCATTTTTATCTAATTTTCAGAAGCATAAAGGAATTGGTAATTGACTTGGAAAAAAACAGAAATACTCGCGGTTAAACAATTTCTTACAAAAAATGATTTTATAATGAGTTTTTATTTTATAATTTTTATCTTATCTAATTTTTACAAGCATAATGACATCAAAGGAAATTGTAATTGGCCTGGAAAAAATCAGAAACACTCGTTGTTAAATAATTTCTTACAAAAAATGACTTTATAAGGAGTTTTCATTTTATAATTTTTGTCGTATATAATTTTATCTAATTTTCACAAGCATAATGACATCCGAAAGAATTGGTAATTGGCCTAGAGGGTTTTTTTAGAGATGATGATTCAATATAGTCAGATGATGAAATTAGAGAGGTTAGTGAAGATGGTGAAAATGAAGAGATCTTGAATGAATCTTTGCGTGAAGGTGAATATGTCAATGACTTAACTCTTTACAAAGGAAAATTGTTTAAAGACAAGTGTTTCTGATTTTTTCAATTGGGGCTACAGTACGGATGACAGAGAAAATGTTGGAGTGAGAGAGATGAAAGAGAAAGGATTGAGAGGAATGAGAGAGGTGAGTAAGGGTTTGGGGGTTTCTTTTTTTTTTTTTTAAGTTTTGAGAATGAAAATTATTAAAATACCCTTAACCTTGAAACTTAGAATTCATATATACAGGGTATTTTTGTCTACTAAAATCCGGTACACATTGCTAAAATGTACCAACTGAAAAACAGGCGTACGCGCGTTAGCAAACCCCATATATATATATATATATATATATATATGTATATATATATATATATATATATATATATATATATATATATATATACATATATATATACACATATATATACACATATATATACACATATATATACACATATATATACACATATATATACACATATATATACACATATATATATACATATATATACATATATATATACATATATATATACATATATATATATATACATATATATGGGGTTTGCTAACTTACGTATGGGTCTTTCAGTTGGGGTTTGCTAACTTATATATGGGGTTTGCTAACTTATATATGGGGTTTGCTAACTTATATATGGGTCTTCCAGTTGGTACATTTTAGCAATGTGTACCGGGATTTAGTAGATAAAATTGCTCTAATATATCATGGATTCTAAGTTATAAGGTTAAGGGTATTTTAATAATTTGCATTCTCAAAACTATAACAAAAAAAAGAAACCCCCAAACCCTTGCTCACCTCCCTCATTCCTCTCAACCCTTTCTCTTTCATCTCTCTCACTCCAACATTTTATTTGTCATCCCTACACTAGTCCCAATTGAAAAAATCAGAAACACTCGCCTAACCCTAATCTACCTTCCTCACTTATCTAATTTGTTTCTCTCTCATCTCCATACTTTTCCTCACCCACACACAACAATCCGCGACACCGCAATTTGTTGCTCTTGCTCTGTTCGTTCATTTGTTTTCTAGTTTAATAACAAAATAATTGATGATGTTGATGTTGATTTTTGATTGGAGAGCTGTGTTATATATTTTTCCTTCTGATTATTATTAAATTTCGTTTTTAAATTTTAGAATTTTGTTGTGTTACAAACTCTCCCTCTATAGGGACACCATCATCAATAAACCAAGATCAAAATCAAACCAAGTTTAGCCAATTAAAAATTAAGTTACAAGAATGTAATGGTAAATAAAACCTTTAGCTTCACAAATCATAGAAACAAATTGGATAAGTGAGAAAGACAGATTAAGGTTAGGCGAGTGTTTCTGATTTTTTTCAATTGGTTCTAGCATAGGAATGATAGAGAAAATGTTGGAATGAGAGAGATGAAAGAGAAAGGGTTGAGAGGAAAGAGGAAGGTGAGAAAGGGTTTGGGTTTTTTTTTTTAGTTTTGAGAATGAAAATTATTAAAATACCCTTAACCTTATAACTTAGAATCCATGATATATTAGGGTATTTTTGTCTACTAAAACCCGATACACAACATGCGTACGCAAGTTAGTAAACCCCTATATATATATATATATATATATATATATATATATATATATATATATATATATATATATGAAAACTAAAACAAATTTCAAATAACATACGTAGAAATAAAAATGAATAATTTTTAAATATTCAAATAAAAAGTAAAATTCAAACAAGTAACATCCCAAATATAGTATAAAACTATATAAGATCCATCACATAATCAATAAAACGAGAACAATCTACAAAGGCTGGAAAATAAAGTTATTTATAGTCATATACATAACTATAAATTTAAAACTTTATTTACAACATCACTAACCAAAACTATATACAATACGACTAACTAATTTTACTAAGCATCAGTTGTTCCTTCATCTAGTTCCTGCTCCAGAGAAGTCTCATAACCCTCTGCTCACACTCACCGGATGATCATAGCAAAGAAAGAAGCATAGGAAACAAATCACAAAAACACAAGCAAAAGGGTAAGCTAGAGTAAACAAAAACATCCTAAAACAATTATTAAATCAATCATGAAATACAATTTCAATACAGGAAATCACACATACTACACATTTAACCATCGACAAACTTGACTCATCCGAATATACTATGAATGTCAAACTAAGGTAGTTTATGCACTTGTAATGGTAATACAGTTGGCTCACTCCAAGCTACCATATAAGGTTAGTCCGAAAATGTCTTTGGTCAAGGCAAAGCCCCTAGACTGGACCTCCTCCTACTCTTCACAACATAACCAACCGCCTCTACTTGAGTTAGGGTTATTGAGAACGTCAAGATAAACTCCCAGTACAAAGCTCCATACATTCATACAACAATAACACAGGGCACCACCATGTAACCTCTCCACAAGGGTCATGGAATTACGTCCATCAATACCATTCACATAATCAACCACATATTCATCATCATAATATCCTTCTCATAATCATATATATATATATATATATATATATATATATATATACTTTACACAAACATTGCATACTATCACATGAAACATCTAATTATATATTAAAAAACCAGAAACACCATTACAAGTCATCAGAGGTCACAAAATAACACAATTTCTTTAAGGCATCTTATTACCCACATTTAGATGTTAGCAAAATGATGAAGATGAAGTTTTGATGATGTCCAAATCAAGTCAAGAGAAATCAAGATTCAAGGAGATGTTATGAAGACTTGTATTGCTATGGAAAGCTTTTGTAATAATTGTAGGTCAATGTTTAGGACTTAGATTTTAAGTGGTTTTGATTCCATGTACTTTCACATTTCAAATTTGATGTTCAAAGTCAAAATTGCACTGTTTTAATCGATTAAAACTAGTATTAATTGATTAAATAGAGTAAAAGATGAAAACTCAAATGGTCTCTAATTTAATAGATTAAAATACCTTTTAATTGATTAAAACTTGAATTAATTGATTAAAAGTGACCGTTGGAGTTTCCTAGCTGTTGAACTAGCCAGTGTACTCATTTTAATCGATTAACAAGAATATTAATCGATTAAAAGCGTTAAATGGCTGGAAATGAAGAACGGAAGAATATTTGCTTGAGTCTATAAATAAGCTCTCATTTTCCTTCAACAACAACTCTTCCCTTGTGCTCTAGAACTCAGAAATCATTGAGAATTGTGTGATCTTGTTCAGCTAAAGAAACTCTTGTCTGTGGAACTTGTGAAGAGCTACTGCGGTGACAAAGGAATAACTAGTTCATCCTTGGTGCATCTAAGGAAGTGTTCGGAAGAGAAAGACATCCTTCGTGAAGTATTCAAAGGAGATGTTTCATCCTTTGTGAAGACTCAAAGGAGGTGCAGGTTCATCTCTTGTGGTATCAAGAGAGGTGGTTTCTAAACTTTTACAAATTGTTTCTTTGTGATTGTAATTTGTAATTGTTTTGTGAGTAGTGAACTGTTTATCTTGATTTGAGATAAGCGACTGGATGTAGGATTGGTAAGATCCGAACCAGGATAAAATATCTGCGCAAATTTCTCTCAACCTTACTCTTTTTATTTATCGTTATTATTTGCTCAGTAAGTTAAATTGAGAAGAAATTTTTAAAGGCACACATTATTATTAAAAACCATTTCACCCCGCTCTTGGTTTGTTATCCCACGTTAACCATTCTGTTGCAGCCGCTTTGACAATTGACATCAAAGCTTGATTTGATAGTTATTCAAATGGCAGGATCATATCAAACTTTTGCAGAGGGTGCTTCTATCAATAGACCACCTCTAATCACAGGTGAAAATTATGCATTCTGGAAGGTTAGAATGCAAATATTTATTGAGTATATTGATTGTGATATTTGGGAAGTTATTGCATTTGGTCCTTCTATTCCTACTGACAATATGCAGGAACCAAAACTTCGTGTTTAGTGGACTGTTGAAGATAATAAAAGGTTTCAAAACGATGTAAAAGCTTGTAATATTATTTTATCTACTTTAATTGTTGACGAGTTTTACAGGATCTCTGTTTGTAAGACTGCTAAAAAAATGTGGGAAGCGCTGAGAGTAACCCACGAAGGTACATATGATGTAAAGAGAGCGAGAAAGAATACACACGTTTAAATGAACTAATACTAACCTAAAACAAAAATCATCATTTAAATCAAATTATCATACATACAAACACTAAACTTACATAAAAAAATTCAAATAATGATAAACTTCTAGCTTTCCTTACCGAAAATTTCTTCTATTTCACTAAAGTTCCCAAGATCACAAGACGCAAGACGAAACCCCTTGTAAAAAACTTAACTCCCAAATTAGAAGCAATTTGCAGAGAGGTAGAAGTCTCCTCTCTTGCTCTCTTTCTCTCACGTCCAATAACTTTCCATCACTCTATGGTTTCTGAAAAAAATAGAAAAGGAAAGAAGAAAGAGAGAAGAGTGATGAGAAGAGGAAGGAAAAATGGAAGAAGAAGAAACGGGGAAAGAGAAAGAAGGATATAAAGAAGGGGTAAAAGAAGAAAAAAGAGACAGGGAGGGAATTCTTAAAAAAAAATAAGTAATCAAATAAAGTAAATAACGAAAACAAAACCGTGTTTTAGAACCTAACTTCCTTTTGTTATATAACTTATTTCAAATCTATCCATTTTAATATTCCACTAGTACAGTCAGGGGAAACGACAGCGGTTACTTTTGTCTATAGGCAGCGGTTTTTGAACTGAGGCATAGTCCGGCGATGCAAAAAGTCTAATACTTTTGGCCTCGGTTGAGAACCGAGGCATAAAAGGAGAGGATTTTGCATCGGTTCAGCCTTAAGCGAAGCAGTAATGTTTTTGGTTTTTTTAATTTTTTTTCGTAGGACTTTATGCCTCGGTTCCCTTGAATCGAGGCAGTATGTCCCACTCTACTGCCTCGGTTCTGGATGGAACCGAGGCAATAGACTTTTTTTTTTCTCATCCGCAAGACTTTCTGCTTCGGGTGTGACCATAACCGAGGCCACAAGGGGTCTTTCTACTTCGGTTATGACGTGAACCGAGGCATATATCCTTGTTTTTTTTTTTTAAAATGAGGTCTGTTTCTGCAACATTCCCAACCACAGAAACAGACCTGCATATATTTTTATAGCCAGAACAGTCCAGAATAATGCAGAAACGTATATTTTAAATGAAAATTATATTAAAACATAAATATATTGAATGGAATCATAAATCAACTTCTTAGAAGCATAAATCAATCCAATGTAATCATAAATCAAGTTTCAAGCATAAATCAATGCAATGTACAAAGTTAAACTTATAATAATGTAGAAAAGCATAAAAGAACTTAGAAACATAAACTTAGAAACATAAACTTAGAACTTACTATATCCTAATATCTACTACATACTATTATATAAATGAATTACATATTTAGCAAGTGTTTTCCTCACAAGTTGAATTGACTTCTCTGGATTTGGAGCAATCCTATTAAATCTCTGCATAAAACACAATGATTTCAATTAGTGTATATGAAATCCAAACTATAGAGAAAATAAAATTCAAACCTAAATATTACCGTTTCCCATCCACTAGTGTAATGTGCACGAATGATGGTCATCATAAAAAACATAACGTGGTAACCACATTCATATGAACCCATTTGTCTATTACACTATAATATATCATCATAATTATAACATGTTAAGTAACATCATTTGAAAGGAACCAAATGTAACAAAGTATGGACTAAAATACTAAACCTTAAGGGCAACCCATGCAAGCTTTTTAGCTGTAGCAGTAGATCTCCCAGATAACATCATATGTGTTGCAAGGGAACTATTAAAAAAAATTCCTTTAGCATACATTTATATAACAAAAAAGTCGAAACATTGAGATTCTTACCAATCTACTACATGTCTAAGAGGGTTGGGAGGAGACTTGTGCAATGAACAAAACTAGACAGCAGTGTTCTCCGGTATGGAGATCACAAGTAGCTGCCAATGACACCTGAAATTGGTAATAACTTAATTGTCATATACCAAAATTAATAAATGAAACTTTAAAGTTAACAAACTTCACTTACCCAAGTATATAAGGGATAAAATATATCTCCTTCCCCATTCCAAAGCAGGTGGTGATGTATGTTTGGATATCACCAAATTTATTTCTTTCATGAGTCATGAAGGGGTCAATGAACCCATATACATCGTTGAACCCCTTCTTGTTACTAACATCAAACATATACCTAAAATGAAGAAATAATCTGATATAAGTAAGTTGATAAAATAGATTTATATAAATTTTTTTTCATAAACTTACATCATCCACAACTGAATGAGTGTAATATTAATTTCTTCTCTACCCGACGTAAGCTCCCTAACATCTTGATGATGCAAGTAAATAGGATCTGAGCTTCTCTTCCAAATGTAGTAGAATCCAGTGTACATTCATCGGCGCATCTGAAATGATTTTAGCAAGCTCGTCTAACACACCAAGAGGGTCATCCTCAGATAACTGAGTCTTCTTCGGTGTAGGACTTCCCTCTTGACCTATCTGCTGTTAAATGCAAAAATGGTTATGTTATAACGTCAATTAGAAGTAAATATTAAAATTGAGAAGTATATAGTATGAGTGTTTACCGGAGGATTAGATACATCACCAATCAAATGTCTAGGCCAAGCGACAAAGGACTTAAATGCTTCTTCCACAGTGAAGAACTCATCTGTAGGCACAGGAAGAACGACATCTCCTATGACAACTTCATCCACCGTGACCTTGAACTCATCTTCTGAAAGTTGTACACCATGCACTATAGTGGCTGTCTCATAAACTGTACCACGAGCCACTAGCATGGTCCCAGTATCAGAAAGAATATATAACTGACATGGACCAGTTTCATCCATGTCGTCCCCTGGGGCACCGGCAGCTGAACAACTTCCTTTACCGCTTCTACTTGTCAAATTAAATGCTAGGTTATGCAAAAAGTAAATTAGTAACCAAAAATAAATAAGTTTACCTGTAGGGGGCACAACATGTTTACCGTTGCCGCTACAGGAGATGGCGGAGGACGATTGCCATAATCGTCATAATGCTGCTGGAACTGGCGCGCAACCATTTCAGCAACTTCATCATACAACTCTGCCCGAACCTTCTTTGTGATCTCCTGCGTCATCTCTTTTATTATGTCCTCCTTCATCTTTTCGTATGAATATGGACGCGAGGAAGACCCAAAAAACTGTCGTATGCCTATGCCAGTCCCAGCACCACGCACCCGTCCTGGGTGCTCAGATCGTCCAATAGCTGTTGCAAAAATATCCTAACGACCTTCTTGTGCGAATTGACTTTGGGAGCTCTGCTCAACCAAGGAGTCCTATCACATAACAAAAGTTCAAAATCATTAGAAAGATCTATGTAATGTATATAACAAAATTAATGTAAAAATATAAGAAATGACATCTTACAATTCTTTCAAATATTTCTCTGGCAGACTCGAAAGTGTAGGAGCCCGATGGTTTTATACGGGCTCACTTCCACTTCTCGTGCCTAGATGGTGATGAAGGAGGACGAGGAGGAGGGTCACCACCCTCAGAAAGTGGAAGTCTACTATCTGACTTCTGCTTCATTATTTTTTCTTCAAGCTTCCTATATCCACCACGAGACAGTAGGTGTGGATTTTTATTTTGAGCGCTTATTCCCTGTGCTTTTGACCTTTTTTCCTGTGACAAAATGAAACAATTGTCATAGTAGAGAATTATGAATGATGAATTGAATGATTTTACTGCACTTTGATGGACAAATTTATGAACACCAAATTATGATGTCACAAACTTGTTTTCAATCGGCAAGTATGACCGAATCGTTCAAGTAATAAAACTTGGTAAGACCAAGTATCGTTCTTCCCAAAGGACTCACGGCCTAGTTTAGTTATGTGATTTCTTAATTAACTAAGACTTACAAACGAATTAATTGGGGTTTAAAATGCAAGACAGAAAATAAACATGTATGCATGAATTGTGATCAATGGCAAAAAGCAAAAGATAAACACTTTCAATGAAATTTATGTATGGATATGTTGGTGGGGTTCAATTTCATCTTATCCACTCTCATATATTTTAGGAATTCAACGATCAAATCACCATTGTTAATGCCACTCTCTAATGTACCTTTCCAGAAGGCTTCTCCCTAATCACGAGTTCATACAATTCCTAGCATTCCTAATGATTAGTTCATAAGTACAGGAGCTTAACGACAACCAATATAAAATTGGGAGAAATTCCCCGGATCTAGACTTCCCCGTACGTTCCCGTATCGACAAAACCAATAATCATGCATCGAATGAGTTAAACCATGCAAGCATTAAACAAAGAGGAAAAACCCTAACTAATGATGAAAGAAAGCATAAGTCTTAATTAAAAGATGTAAAAACAGATTCCATATATGAGAGTTTCACAAGACTACATTGATTCCCCAACAAACATAAAAAGTTTAGTTCACCATATTCATGGTGAACCTAGATGAACAATGATGAAAGAATGAAAGAGATAGAAAAACCCGTGAAAGAGAAGAGGAGAGCTGTCACCATCTCCCAATCTACCCCAAGGGGTGGAAGAGAGAGTGTTTGCTTCGTTTCTGCCAAAGATACCTAACCCTAGGAAACCCTAAAGCTTATGTATCATTCGTAAATTACAAAAAGTCAAGTCCAAGCCCATTAAAGTGCCGCTCAGCGGTAAACTACCGCTCAGCGGTGATTGCGTGACTTGTTTTCTCCCCTCAGCGGCCATTTTGCCCCTCAGCGGATCTCCCGTGACTTCCAGAGTACCGCTCAGCGGTAAAATATCGCTCAGCGGTGAGTGCGTGACTTGTTTTCTCCCCTCAGCGGCCATTTTTCCCCTCAGCGGACCTCCCGCAAACTCCTGAGTGCCGCTCAGCGGTAAACTGCCGCTGAGCGGTGACTTCGGCTTCTCCTTTTGCACTTTTTATTGTCTTTTCTGATTTCATCTCTCTCCTTCTTCACTTCTTTTACCAAATTCACCTTAAAACCTGCACAAAAACACTGAAATCAAGCATAAACCTGTCCAGCTCTCTTATTTCCAAAAATATACAGAAAAGCATGATTTCAAGCTAGTTTCTAAGTGTAAAGGTTGCTTTTAGTGTCAATTTTAATCATGAAAATAACAGTTTTTCAACTGTTATCACACTTACCTGCCACGCCTCGGATGAACGAAGCTCTACAAACTGACGACATGTTTCTTCGTCAATTGCTGAATATTTGGAACATGGATTTTCATTACTTTTTGGTCCAAAATATATATCTAGACGTCAATTTTGTCTTAAACCCTCGAAATCTTTCTGCAATTACAGATAAACACCTACTCCTTAAGCTTTCGACGTTTGACATATCAAATGTTATCTGCAACAAAGAAAGTAATAACCTTATATCAATACAGATTTATCAATATAATGAATATAGAATTTTGAGCAATATTGCTTAACTTACCAATAGATCTTGTTAGATAAGATTCCGATCAGCCTCAGAAACATGGTCAAAGGATGGAGTAAGTATAGAGATACGATCACGTGCTAGTACTCCAAGGTAAGACCTAAATACATTTGCATTTGGGCCAGATGCAACTCCACTGACCACGTCAATAATGACAGGTGTCCTCTCACCTGCATTTCTTCTAAGTATAAGTTGTCGTAACCTCGTTGCTCCTCTCGTCCGTCTAGAAGTGGTGGGGACTTCATCGCCTGACGAATGAGGTGACTCAGCCATATATCTGTCACAATAAATAAGATGAAAGATAAATAAAACACTTATAAAATAACATATATTATTTAACAAAAGCCATAAATATTTACACAAACATGAAATTCATACATAATCATATGGATTGGTCATATATATATTCCCTCATTGTGATCTTCTCGTATTGCTTGTATATCATCAATTAGAGGGTCGTCATCCAAATTTATTGTCGTTTTAAATGGATGGTTGTCAGCGATATGAAGATTACTTAGATTCTCTTCTTTATCTTCAATTTGCCTTTTTCCTTGAAGAGCAACATACCAATGGTCAGACGCAGGATCTTTGACATAAAAAACCTGACTTGCTTGATATGCCATGATGAACGGTTTGTCTCCATAACCAACCTTTCAAAAATCAACAAGTGTCATACTAGATTCATCTATTTTGACACCACTCTTATTGTCTACCCACTTACATTTGAAGAGTGCAATGGAAAACTTAGTGTAATCAACATCCCATCCCTTTAATTCTACCATAATATCTCATGGATCCAACTACAGGATTTTGATCTTTGGATGTGGAAAACTGTAGTGACTCAGCTTCTAGACTGAGGCCATTATTTTGTACTGTGCTTTTATCATCCAAAGTCTTTGTATAGAATGTGCAATTATTAATTTCATAGCCTGTACAACATACAACATCAAACTTCAAGCCATTTGCTAACCACAAAAAAGTCTCAGAGGACCGTGATTCTTTCGAAACTTCAGATTTGAACCAGGACAAGAATGTTCTGTTATGCTCCATCAACTGCCATTTCTCTGATTGTCGTGGATAGTTGTCCTTTACAACGACTTTGTGTGCTTTCAAAAATGGGATCACTTCATCTGTGTTGTTTAATATGTACAGATGTGCTTGCATCAATTCTTCACGACTTTCCGTCACCACATTCACACCTCGGATGCTTTTACTTGTAGAATATCTATTCAACCATGATGTCCGAGGGACTCCTATCGGATTTGCTTTAGTCATATACTCAGAGCAAAACTCAATACTTTCTTCAGCAATATATCTTTCAATCATTGAACCTTCTGGATGATATTGATTTTTCACGTACCCTTTCAAAATCTTCATATAACGCTCAATAGGGTACATCCCTCTTAAGTATACTGGTCCACACAACTTTATTTCTCTGACCAAATGAACAAGTAAATGCACCATGATGTCAAAAAAGGATGGAGGGAAAAACATTTCTAGCTGACACAAGATGATGATAATTTCGCTTTGAAGTTCATTAACTTCGTAGGATCGGTGACTTTACTACAAATTGACGAGAAAAATGAGCACAATCGAGTTATGGTCTGCCTAACTTTTTTGGGAAAAATTCCACGAATTGCCACTGGTAACAACTGTTGCATTAAGATGTGGCAATCGTGAGACTTCAGTCCAACAAGCTTCAAGTCCTGCATTGACACTAAGCTCTTGATATTTGAAGAGTATCCTTGTGGTACCTTGATACTCTTTAAACAAAGACAAAAACTTATCTTCTCTTGTTTGGACATTGTGTAACATGCAGGGGGCAAATAAGTACGTTTACCAATCTCTCTTGGTGCCAACTCTTCTCGGATCTTCATGTCAACCAAATCCAAACGCGCATTCACTCCATCTTTTGTTTTTCCCTGGATGTTTAGTAGTGTACCAATCAAGCTATCACAAACATTTTTCTCAACATGCATGACATCTATGCAATGTCTAGCATCTAACTTTGACCAATATGGAAGATCAAAGAATATTGATTTCTTCTTCCAAGGGGTCGTTACAGAAGACTTCTTCGACGTTTTCCCAAATATATGATGTACTCTATTAACTTTCTCAGCAACTTCAAGTCCAGTAATTGGAATGAGTGCATTGTCTTTCTCTTGTTCTCCATTGAATGCTTTCTTTAACCTTCGATATGGATGATTAGATTGTAAAAATCGTCGATGACACATATAAACTGTCTTCCTTCCGTGTTTTAATTATTGAGCTGCAGTGTTTTCTTCACATATAGGACATGCTTTATGACCCTTCACACTGTATCCCGACAAATTACCGTAAGCTGGAAAATCATTAATGGTGCAAAAGAACATGGGATGCATCATGAAAGTTTCTGAAGCAAAGGCATCAAATATTTCAACCCCATCAACCCACAACAACTTCAAGTCTTCAACTAGTGGCCTTAGATAAACATCGATGTCATTTCCAGGCTGCTTTGGACCAGATATCAACATTGACAACATCATGTACTTTCTTTTCATGCACAATCCAGGAGATAAGTTGTAAATTATCAGTATAACGGGCCAACAACTGTGATTGGTACTTAAATTACCAAATGGGTTCATTCCCTCAATAACTAAGCCAAACCTAAGATTTCTACATTCTTCACCAAATTGGGGGAATTCTTGATCAATAATTTTCCATTTCTTTGAATCAGCTGGATGACGAAGCAGCCCATCAGTTGTTCTCTCATCTGCATGCCATCTTAGGTTTTTAGCGTCTTTGGGATTCGCGAATAAACGCTTAAGTCTGGCAACTAGTGGAAGGTACCAAACTACTTTCAAAGCAGAACCATTCTTTTCTGTGTGACCACCATCTTCACCGTTGTTTTTTGACTTGTATCGTGATAACCCATATTTTGGACACTTTATCAAAACTTCATTCTCATTCCTATACATGCAACCATTCGGACATGCATGTATCCGTTTATATTCCATACCCATCGGACAAAGAATTTTTTTTGCATCATAATTACGATTGGATAACGTATTTCCATCTGGCAGCATTTCATTCAACAACGACAACAATTCTGTAAAACTCTTATCACTCCATCCATTGCTCGCCTTTAAATTCATGAGCCTTAACACCGCTGACAACCGTGTGAACTTAGTTGAACTTGCATACAAAGGAGTCTTCGCATCAGTGGACATCGTTTCATACACATGTGCTTGGGCAAAAGCTTCTGCGCCAACATCGCGGATCATGTCCTCTAAGTTGTCTTCTTCTGCTTGATCTTCCATATCCATTGTGGAATCATAAACATTTTCAGTTGGAGAGATAGTTGGAAAGTCTGTTAATTCGCCGTGCCATATCCATGTTGTATAACTTCGTATGAAACCATCACAGATAAGATGTTCCCTAATATCAGTTGCGTTCAACTTCCTCCCATTCAAACAGTTGACACAGGGACATTTGAACTTGACTTCATCATCACCACTTGTACTCGCATTACGTTGCGCAAGCTCTATAAATTCTTCTACTACTCTCTCGTACTCAATGTTGATGCGTGGTAAATTAATCCACCCTCTATCCGTACGCATGTTTACTGAAATTGTTTACACAATTTCAATAATCTTGAATGATCACTTTGATCGTGTTTGTATTCAAGGTGTGACCCTATCCCATTCAAGAAGATTCACTTTTTTTAGTTTAAACAACATATCAATTTTAAACAACATATCTTAAATTTCACGAAATTTTGCCAGCATTTCGCATTGGTCTTTAGGTTACACAAAATGAAAGTGATTATAAATCACAATCAAATATGCACCCGAAGATCAATACAAAACACAACTGTAAAATTTCATGAAATTTAAGACATGTATATATTAAAATTGATATGTATTAATAAACTATGAAAAAATTATGCTCTTCTTAAACTGTCCAACCGGACAATTCAAGATTCAATACTTCTAAATTATTATTACCATCTCCTCTCTATTCATTGTTAAAAGGTACATTTCTTCAAAAGTCTATGGAGATAGTAAATAATTTTTGTATTGAATCTGAAACGGAAAACTAAGGCTAATTGTCAACAACAACAATATATTCAAGAAAATTAAGGATTACATATGCAACATGTAATATATTCTACCAAACAATATATTGAAGCAACAACTCCCACATCACGTGCATTCTTTGGCTTTCAACTCCCACAGATTGATGTTAGTTTCTCTTCTTTCTCTATCACGTGTATCTTTTCTGGAAAATTATGTCTGATCATTATGTCTTCATTTGAAAGTAATTGCAAATTAATTAAATATTATAATAAATATCTATTTAATTAAAAATATCACCTTAGTTTACATAAAAATTGTACTTTTGGAGCTCTCCTTCATGTTGAAAATAAGAAATACTTTTTTTGTTGAAAATTTCACTAATTTGGAGGGAATGACGAAAACTTTAAAATTTAAAATTTGATATGATAAATATTGGCATAAGTATTAGGATTATGATTAATTATGCTTTTTAAGTGGGAGACTACAAGCCTACAAAAAGCTCTCACTCTCACTCTGTCTCAGAGTTAGAAGTTAGTAAAATCTCTCAAAGCTAAAACCAATATATAAATTATATATAGATTTCAATGTCAATCACGCAAACATCATAAACAATAATTCATCATCATCAACATGTAACGGTGGGACCCAAACTCTAAGTTTCGCAAACACACCTTAACCTTATAATATTCAATTCAATACCCTCCAATACCCTCTCAGACAATCCTAACTCGCAAGTGTACAATAACTAAAGAAAACTTAGTATCATCCACAACCTTATTCTTCTAAAGACATTTGAAAAACTTACCGTGATGCACAGTGAGGGCGCGGGTAGCAACGCCTACGACGACAGTGACCAAGGCAGCACCAAAAATGAAGGCAGCTAAGCGACGATGAAGCAACAGTGGTGGCGGCACAGACGAAACAACAGCGCGAGGAAGCAGCGAAGAAGCAGAAGCAACGAAGCTATTTCATTTGTAGAGAAAGAAGACGAAGCGTAACGAACCAGCAGCGCGAGAAAAATGAAACCAGAGCTGGAACTTAATAAACGATACTACCTCGGTTTTTAAAAACAACCGAAGCAATAGCGGATATATGCCTCGGGCAAACGAGAAACCGAAGCCGAAACATCCAATGACACCGGTTCTAAGGCAACCGAGGTCGTAACTCTTGGACAAAACGGATGGAAGTTTCAAAAAGGTCTTCAAAAAGTGGTACGGGGCAGAGGTTGCAGAGGCGTTATGCCTCGGTTCTGAACGGAACCGAAGCAATATAGGCTTTTATAACTTTGTCAGTTGTCGTGTTCAGTCAGTTCAGTCAATTGCAGGCGTGTTCAGTGCGTGGCAGAGGCTTTATGCCTCGGTTCTCATAAAAACCGAAGTAGTAACGTCTTCGGTAGGTGGTATTAGACACCGGTTTTGAAAGGAACGAAGTGGTATTCCAATTATGCTTCGGTTAGTCATGCAACCGAGGCCTATAAGTTTAACTTAATTTCAAGTCTGCCACCGCGTACTGATAGGCAGCGGTTTTTTATAAAACGAGGTATAATGTGCGAGTTTTAAAGCAAATATTCTACTAGTGTATAACTTATTTCACTAAATTATATTTTGTATCTAAATTAAATTATGTATCTATTACATTTTTGTAATTTATGAAAATAATGAAATATATTTTTATAGCAAACAGAACTATTTTCTGAATGAGAATCAGGATATTATACAGTAGACCAATTTAACTTTCACACATAATTTATGGACGATGTTTCACTTTTATAAAGTTAAAAAATGAAATAAATATATAATTCAATTGTTTAAAAAAATCACTTTTACAAATAATTTAAGAACGAAAAATATATTTAATTTTAGTGGAATTACATTATCTCAAAAATTGATTAAAAAATAGATTTTTCCTTTATAAGTAAATTTTATCAAGTAATATTGAGTTTAAATAATATCTGTAACATCCCAAATTTACATCTACAACTGTATAATAGAATAAATTACATCTAATAATATTTCCAGATCAGTCTTATACTAGAGTCGAGCGTACGTACATGGCCGAACGACCTTACAGAAAGTTACCAATTTGAGATGTACAAGGTAAACAAACCTGACCGAACGGTTTACAAAAGAAAATACCGAACAGTCATACCTAAACAAAAGGGAAGGTGATCGAACGACCACCTTGCTATAACTAGACAATTGACCGAACGTCCTACTGTTCGGTCTTTTCTTCAATTTCTTCCAAATTTTCTTCTTCCAGCGCCTCTTCCAGCAGCTCGCCTCCTTCTGCTCACATCCACACGGATGATCATTGCAATGACAAGGACGGACGTACAAAACCAGACAACACAGGAAAACACAGGGTAAGCTTATGTAATTTAATTCATGCATAACATACATTTCAAATAATCCAACACCAAATAAATTTCAATGTACGTATCATACAAAGCCTATCACTAGACTGACTGTCCAGACTGTATGAAATCTGCGTAGCTACAGGCGTTCGTGCACCTGGGTGATGTAGTAACTGGAATTCTCATCAGCTGCCACCCGAGGTTAGTCCGTTCCATCCAAAGTACCCCTAAGGACTAGGACCTCCTGCCGTTCCCACACATGACCTACCCTCCTCTACGTGAGGACGAGTACTCACGGAACATCAGGATGAACTGCCAGCATTAGCTTCCCACAGTCATACTTTACAAATTCCAATATTCAATACATGAGTCGTTCCTCCCCGGAACGCTCGTTCAAAATCCACAACCGTTTAATCATCTCATATACTATTCATCCTTTATAATCTTTCACTTTATTATCACTTTCATCATCAGTTACAAGGACATTAAATAACGAACGTTCAGCCCTCTTCAGAACGAGGACGAACGATAAGAACGAGACCGATGATCCTCCCGTTCAGAACAGAATAAGACTAAGAGAGTTACTTTTGGATTTAAGAAATGAGCCGAGTAAAATAGTGAAATATGTGACGAACGGTATTTACCACGTGAGTTAGTTAAATGAACTGACTCTCTTGAGTTCAAACCAATACTTAAGGAATAATTCAAGTATGGAGGCCTTAGGTCGGATCCAATGCAAGAAGAATAATCAAGATGTTAAGGACTATATTTAGAATAGTTCACATACGGAAATCCAATGCCAATAAATGACCGAACATGGAAAAAGAAATATTACTGAAGTTGGACGAACGCTATTTTATCAATATTGATTATACATTAGTACGAGCGCTTGGTGTAAGACCGAGCACTACTCAGTACGAGCGCTAGGTGTAAGACCGAGCACTACTTAATACGAGCGCTAGGTGTAAGACCGAGCACTACTAATCTTAAAGTACGAGGGTATATATATTTATTACTTTATTTCGAATATCCGGATACAACTATGCTGGGCCGAACGCTCCAACCTAGTGTTTCCCATGAGGACGCTCGTTCTCGAATAGAATTCTCTCCAAATGAAAGAATTCCATTTTAAAACAGTTTACTAGAAAAACCGAACGGTAGGGGACCGTTTGATCACGAACGTACATTATCATAGTGAGAATTTCATATTCAGATTTTCATTTATTTCCAACTCAAGTTTCAACACATCAGTTTATAACCTTATAACTTCACATCAAATATCAATTTACATACTTTATAGAATCCATATTAACAATTCATACTCCAAAATGATTACTCATATTCACATTCATATACTTCATACATATCAACCATCATTATAAATATCAACCAGCATGCATCATATTCATTCATTCAACCAACGGACGTTCATACACAACAACTAATACAGATTAAATTAAATAAGCTTCCCTTACCTGGATACGTGATTGAAAGTCCTAAATGTAGGTTCTTGGTTCGTCCGACTACAACTTTCTACCCTCAACGATCAACACTTTTCCAAACTAAACCGAACAACATAAAAATCCAAGAATAACTTAGACTATACCCCTGCATGCAACCAGAACTTGGTTTGCATGTTACAAAAGAACGAACGGCTGAGGGGAAGGAACTTACCAGTTTCAGAACTCAAAGCTGTTCGGTTCAAATTGAAGCTTGGGACGCCGGGAGTGCTTCTACGGTCTCTGAATGATGATCGGAGAAGAGAGAATGGGTGTTTTCTCAGAGAGAAGATGAAGAAGATGTAGAGAGAAGGAGGAGAAAATGGGATTCTTCAGAAATCTGAAAAGAGGGTGCATGCAGAGAGTGGAGTAGATTTTCTGAAAATCCAGTTTTGCGTCACACGTCAGAACGAACGTCCCCCCCTTCCGTCGACACCTGTTTTCCACTAACTGATTTTCGGATCCTCTTCGCTTGACACCTGGCGTTCGTCATCTGCGTGTCGAGCTCCCCTCTTGACACGTGAATTCCACTAAACAATACGTGCGTGGTTTTACTGGTTTCTGACTTTTGATTTTACTGGTTCTAACAATATCAAACTGAATTGACTTAAATAGGAACAAAATTGCTGCAAGACCCGATTATAGATGTTTTAATGATCGAATTGATTGAGAAGTTTAATTATTTTAATATTAAATTAGTAAAGGTACTTTGTTATTAATTACTCTGAGATTAGTATGGTGGAAAATAAGAGGCCTCATGGATATGTTTATGTGGTATGTAAATTAATTAAGTTAAAGTAAAAATATGTAAAAACGGGAAAATAGGAAATAAGCGAAAAAGAATTAGTTAAATATATATAGGTTTAATAGGTTCGTAGGTCCCTATATTTGTGGGTTCGTTTCAGTTGGGTCCTCCAATTTTTAAAGTGATCAATTGGGTCCCTAATTTGGGAAATTTGATTCAATAATAGGATTTCCGTTAAATGTAGTTAACGTACGTTAACTTTGTTTTGAAGTGGAAGCTGAGCATCCAGGTGGCATCCTTCGTGGATTTATATCATTTTCAGAAATTATTAACTAATGTTAAATATATTAATAAAAAAAAATATAATTAGAATAATCATTAAACATATCAAGTAATGTTTCGTATTTTGGGTAGCTTCTGTCTGAGAAATTGGGGAAATCTGCGAAGTTAGGGTTCGTTGGAGGTGTGCTGGCATTTGGGGAGCACCGCTTTTGCGTGAGAAATTACTCAGCCATACCTGGTGTCTTCAAACTATTTCCAATTTTGGGGTCAGGTAGCTGGTGTCTTCAAAGTTGGGGAAATCTGCGAAATTGGGGAAATTAGAAAAATTAGGGTAGCTCGTGGTTGTATTTTGGGGTCAGGTAGCTCGTGGTTTTATTTGAAGGTGAAATCCCTAAATTAAAAGTGTGTGATAGGAGGTCGAAGTTGTAGTTTTGCGACGCAGCTGGGTGTAGTGCTTGTGGTTGTTCGAAGAGAATGTCGAAGGAGCACTCTTGGTATTCATCGAGTTGCAGTGCCAGGCGGAAGGAAAATGGTACGCCTTCACCGATCTGCTACTGTGGTCAAAGTTGTGTGGTGAGAACTGCCAAAACTACGAAGAATCGGGGCAAGCAATTTTGGGGATGCTCCAAGTATTGGTACGCCTTCACCACACAACTTTGACCACAGTAGCAGATCGGTGAAGGCGTACCATTTTCCTTCCGCCTGGCACTGCAACTCGATGAATACCAAGAGTGCTCCTTCGACATTCTCTTCGAACAACCACAAGCACTACACCCAGCTGCGTCGCAAAACTACAACTTCGACCTCCTATCACACACTTTTAATTTAGGGATTTCACCTTCAAATAAAACCACGAGCTACCTGACCCCAAAATACAACCACGAGCTACCCTAATTTTTCTAATTTCCCCAATTTCGCAGATTTCCCCAACTTTAAAGACACCAGCTACCTGACCCCAAAATTGGAAATAGTTTGAAGACACCAGGTATGGCTGAGTAATTTCTCACGCAAAAGCGGTGCTCCCCAAATGCCAGCACACCTCCAACGAACCCTAACTTCGCATATTTCCCCAATTTCTCAGATAGAAGCTACCCAAAATACGAAACATTACTTGATATGTTTAATGATTATTCTAATTATATTTTTTTTTATTAATATATTTAACATTAGTTAATAATTTCTGAAAATGATATAAATCCACGAAGGATGCCACCTGGATGCTCAGCTTCCACTTCAAAACAAAGTTAACGTACGTTAACTACATTTAACGGAAATCCTATTATTGAATCAAATTTCCCAAATTAGGGACCCAATTGATCACTTTAAAAATTGGAGGACCCAACTGAAACGAACCCACAAATATAGGGACCTACGAACCTATTAAACCATATATATAAGATGGTTATGTTATCAACGAAAATAAGCTGGTTTAGCGGCATGTGTTGTGTGTTGCTAATGTTTGTGGCAGGAGGGATGTCGTTCGACTCTGGGGAACCACGGTGGTGGGGAGTCGATTCGAGAAGTAGAGATAGAGTTTCCAGATCCCAAGTACGTGTTGTAGAAAAGTTCCAAAGGTTATCAGGTGAGAGAAAACCTCGATTTTTGACAAACCCGTCTCACCTGTTTAAAATGTGATTCTGGATACTGTGAATGCTATATGGGTTTTTATTTTAGTTGGGTAGCTATTGTCACTATGAAAATGACTTGGTAAACTAGAAATCATGAATGCTCTGCTTTGGTTATTAATAAGGAAACAATTTGTGATACATTTGCGCAGAATGTGATGGCTGGGACTGATAATGATTGGTTTATTATGAGTTAACACTTATTAGAGAGTGAATGAAAAACTATGCGTGGATTTGCTTGTTGATTTAGAGTACACTATTTTCTCTAAGTATATGAAATAGGAGTGAAGGTTTATGTTTGGTCTGATGTATATGCGTTAACTTGCATTCTTTTCTCCAGAGTACTTTACCTTAGCTGAGATATATTCTGTATAATCATTGTATTGCTTAAATTTTGTTGACCGGGAGTATAATGTTATAACTCTAAGAATTGTTGTAATGCTTGGTGATCAAAATGACTGATTAAATAAGTTGAAATAGTGGGATATGTCTTGAAGATGTTTTAAATGGATAAATTGAGATATATGTTTGAATTAAAACTGGTTTGATGGTCTGTAAAGATTAAGTAGTGAGTTAGAGGGGACATGGGTGGTATGTATTCATTTGAATCAGTGGCAAACTGAAGGTAAGTTATATAAATTTGTTCTTTTAGTTTTGATATGAATGTATAATGTATTCTGTAACGGCAATGGGGGTATCAAACTGGCATGAGTTCATTGGGGTAATGAAGGGTTATAATTAAGTCAATATTGCATGATATGATTCTGGATTGATAATCCATAGGAGGAAAACGTGTTCTTTTGTGTAATCTGACTAGTATAATTGTAACATGAATCAAACGTAGGTAATCATTCCAATATTGGGTATAATTGTATGTTTGGGGCAAATGAAAATAGGGTATTGATGTTTTGATTCTGTTTAGTATATTAATTGGTATAGGGGGGCTGTATGTGAATTTGTAAAGAATGTGCTGGATGCTCTGTTTCACCTATTCAATCTGAGATAGTAAAATCAGGATTTTGAGTTTATGTTTTATGAGATTGATGAATGCATGTAGATTATGCAGCTAGGAATTAGTTATCTGAACCTGGTGCACTTGGATGGACTGTCTGTACTTTGGTGATTGAGTTAATCTAGATAATAGTTATACAAATTGATTATGGGTATCTATTCTGTTTCAATCAAGGATAATATGAACCTTTATGTGTGTTAGAATGAAGTTAAAGTGGTAGGTTGTGTTTCTATGATGTTTGAGCTTTTAAGGGAAACTTTAGACGTTGTTAGAATGATAATTGAATGTTGTTCTACTTGAAAAATATACTCTATTATTCTTGTGAGTGTTGGATAAATTATTATGTTGCATGATATGATTGGTATTGATATATATTATTGATGGTGTGGAAGAAGAACTTAATATATTATTCACTTATAACTGGGTTATAGTTCACCTCAATCAGTCTACCAAAATTAATATAATTATAATGAATTAGGTATCTGTTATCATTTCGACAAGTATACCGAATCGTATCAAGTAATAATAAATGGTAAGACCAAGTATCGTTTTCCAAGAGACTCGAGGCTTAAACAGTTATGTGATTTCTTGATTAAATAGGACTTGTAAACGAAATAATTGTGTTTATATTACGAAAAAATAAACATGAATGCAAGTGTTGATCAATTGGACCGAAAGATGCAAAAGTGATTGATGTAAAATATGAAATGATTATGTTGTTGGGGTTTCCGACTTATCCTATCCACTCTCATGTATTTATGAATTCATCTTTCTTCATTAATGTTAATGTCACTTTCTAATTTACCTTAAACCTGATGTCTCGGTGAAGAAAGCCTAATCCTAATTACTAGTTCACAATGTCTTGTTTCCCTACCAATTAATCATGCATTACATTCGCACAGAAGCTTAAAGGCAACCGATCCTCCTATTCCTATGTCTAGGTAATATTGCTTCCGGGAGAATTTCCCCAGTTCTAGACTTATCTATATGTGTCCAAATTGATAACATCAATGATCATGCAATTGAATGAATTAAACAAAGCATGCATAGAGTATAGAGGAAAAACCTTAACAGTTAATGGAGTAAAGCATATATAATTAAGAATCAATTCAATACATGAGAGTTTCAAAGAATTGCATTGTTTCTCCAACAACAATGGAGGTTTAGTTCACCATAAACATGGTGAAACTAGATGAAAATAATGAAAAGAATGAAAGATAGAACCCTAAAAGTTGAAGATCGGAGCTTCCGCATCCAAAATCCGCCTCCAAGGGGTGAAAGAAGTGTAATTTCGCCTCTTGATGTCCAAAGATACCAACCCTAGGTCGATTAAACCCTTATATAGTTTATTAAAAATACAGAAAATTGGCCCAGACCCAAGTTAACAACGCTCAACGATGAAATGACGCTGAGCGGTGAGTGCGACACTTAGAATCAGCCCTCAGCGATGACGCTTAAGCGCGAGACAGTGTACTCAACAAGCAAGCTTGGCTCTCAGCGGTGAAATGGCGTTGAGCGGTAACTGAGACACTTGAATTGTGCACTTTTCCTTCCTTTCCTGAGTCCAACGCCTTGCTACTTCAACTTCTTTCATCCAATTCTTCTAAATTCCTGCCAAAACAAGGAAAACCAAGCATAAAATTCATCCAACTCTCTTATTTCCACAACTTAAGCAAAAGCATGATTTCAAGCTAGATTCTAAGTCATAAAGGGTGTTTTTGATGTCAAAATTAAGTATAAAAATAACAGTTTTTCAACTGTTATCAATATCTAGTAGGGGGTTTAATAATATAATAATAATAATAATACTAAGGTCAAAAGTAAACCTAATTAACAACTTGAGAATAAGAGCATCCATATAATATGATAATGATCTTTTTGCTCTATCTTTGATATATTTAGTATTGACTATATGATGTCTATTATTATATTTGTTATCAATAGACCTATAAAGCCTATATATACATGACAACACACGAAATACACTTATCTAACAATCTTCCTCACTAGTATATTATTAGGATATATTTGTTAACTTGAGTGTTAGGATATTTGTAAGTAGACTTTCCTCTATTATGATGATTCAAAAATATTTGTTAGGTTTAATCATTTTCTAGGTCTATGTTTATGCAGAATCGTCTCGAATAAATCCTTCTATTTTTCGTGTTTTTAGTTAGGTCTCTATTTGTGTAAAATTGAATCAATTGGACCATTGTCGTCGATTTGAGTGAACGACGTTAAGATTGTTGTGAGGTGGCATGCTGACTTTGCAAATATAAAGCATTGGCACATTGAAGGTGGTAGTGGCGTGTGTTTGTAAGGGCGATACTTCGACAAGACTCCGACGGGCTTGACCATCAACGTCGTCAACGAGAAAGGAGACCCAAGGCCCAAATCTCTCTCCCGCACCAGATCTATTGCAAGGGGTGGGTTGTGTTAACCAGGTTCTTGTTATTGCTGCAAAAATTAAAAAAGGATTGAAACAATCTCAAGATTCCAAACCTTTACAAATGAAAGGGAAAAAAAGGCACACTTTTTTGTACACGTTCCTGAGGCAATCAACACAAAGTAAAAAGTGGAGATCTTCCATTAGAAGAAATCCAAAGAATTAATCAGGGACAGACCAATTCAAGACTATTTTCCCTACAATAACGTAGCTACAGTGAGATTTGTCTCTCCATCTGAAGTTGTCGTCTAAAATTGGTTATGAACATCTTTGCTCTCTTATAATATCATCATTTGAGGGACAACTTATGGTCCTCTGAAGGGTGTGCGTAGGAGGAGAAATCAAACCTTCCGAATCCGTTTCCTCTGAAAAAGAAGAAGCACACATCATCAACCCTGGATGATGATGCGTTGTTTCAATTTGAAATATTATTGAAGCATAACATGGTGGATTACTGAGGAAGGAACATATGCTGAAAATTTCGTGTACAAATAGATAACCGTGTACACTTTGAGGGGACTCTCCGTTTTCAATAGATCTTGCATTGTCCTTTTTTGTGGGGGAAGTAAAGGCCTCGGCATTGGCGGCTTTCAAAGCCCCCACTTTCACAGTCCTATCAACAAAACCCTAATTGTATTCTTTTCTTTTTTTTCCCCTTTTTTATATTAATTTTCTAATTCATTTTGATCGTTGATGAGTGCATATTTATGCCCACATTTATGCTTTAAAATTCAAATTTTTGATGGGATAATTGTGCTTAAATTGTTGATTTTAAGTGAATTTATGATGATCGAAATTGTTGGTTTTGAGAATTAAAAGAGACGTAAAAGGTGAATTTTAGCGCATAAATTATTCTTGGATATTCTTACATTTATTTTTGCAGCTGAAATATAAGTTTTATTGGTCCAAATGGAAATTCAAGGCCCAAAATCATATTTTGTTTGGAAAATAATATACAAATGGGCCAAATATAAAGACTTTCCCCTTGCACCTCCCAAATTTCCCTACATATACCCCTCTTTTCTTAACCAAGCCCAAGCATTAAGCTTTTTTTCCTACACCCCTAAATTTTCCTACCCATACCCCTCCTACCACTAACTAGTCAAACTTCACCAGATTACACCATGTGACAATTCATCACCAACATATCAAACCGTCCAGATGATGTCACATCACTCATCCTTGCTCTAATCAGTGAGCCAATCAGGTTTTGCCACATCACCACCCCTGACACATTTGACACGTCATCATCATCTCCAAACAGAAACCCTAATTCCCAATCGAAACCCTAGCCACTGCAAGACCGCCGCCACAATCCTTTCCGCCGTGCCATCGTGTCGTCACGCACAACCGCCGCCGGTCACCACCTTGCCGCAACCATGCGCCGCCAGCAGAGCCACCATAGGCCGAAGCCTCCACGCATCAGACCATCACCGGAACGCCAACAACACCACCATGACCACCGCGAGAGCACTCTCTCCTTCACGCAAGAGTTCGAAGCCGCTGCAACATCCACCTTCATCGCACCATTAACGGCGACACCACCATCAACACGCATCTCCCAGCCACGATCGCCACCACTAAATCCACTAGCCACTATCTTCTTCGTTCATCACCTTCTTCCACCACCGCTATCGCGCAACCTCCACGACCACCATCATCTTCTTCGCATCGCCGTCATCACCCTCACACTTGCCAGAGAAAACACGCAAAACCCAATCACAGAAAATCAAAATCGCGCCGTTGTTCGAAAGTCATGGCACGGGTCATCTTCTCCTTCGTTCATCAGACCTGCAAGCAATCACAGAAACAGAAATGAAAAATGTTGCCGCCACTGTAGAAGACCATGGAAATCGCGGATCCCCTTCTTCTTCCTCCATGGCCGCCACCATCCAGTATCTTCACCACAGCACCACCACGAACAACATCTGCGTCACCTTCGTCGTGCTCCACCGTCAAAGCCACCGCTGCCGGCATCATCAACAACCTACAGAAAAATCCCAGGCAAAGCAGCCGCCGTAGGAGCAAAGGGGAAGTCCTTTCCCTAATCTGGAAACCTAATTGGGAAGGAAGAGGGCAACCACGTGGCATACCTTCATTGGTGCGTCCTTCTCTGGTCAAAGTCTGGTCAAACAGGGGTTCTGGTGTAATTTTGGAGAATTCTGAAGGGGCTAAAGTGCAGATAGAGAAAATTTCAGGGCTTATGTGTAATTTTGAAAATTCAGAAAAACTAAAAGATAAAATTCAGTTGTTGAATTAATTTAATTTGGGAATATCAACAGAAAATATCTTCCAAATAATGTTATAATTATCTAAATATTTTAGTTATTTGGAAGATATAAGATAAAAGATTTTGACAACTGAATATTCAAAGTCCAAGCCCAATCAAACTCTATATAAAGAGACCCAGGGGAGGCAGAAAATATGACTTGACTTCATTCATTCATTCACCACTTCTCTTTCTCTTATTTAATCATGTATTCAACTCCATTCATGGAGAGCTAAGCATCTAGGGCTATTTTGCTATAATTTCATTATGGATTCTAAGGTTAGGTTGAGTTAATGCAATTGTTTATTTTGATTATTGATTTAAGTTGTTCTCTCTCTATGTCTTTCATCTCTCTATTAAATTAAAAGCAAAGATTTTTGCATCATAATGTGTTTGAATCTACATGCATATTGATTATATGAGTTCTAGGGTTTCTAGGTTTAATTGAGAATGTACTTTGATTTAATTTAGGAACTTTCATATGATTAAATGATTTTTACTATCAATTGAGAATGTACTTTGATTGGTAGTAATAATTTCAACTATAATCAATTGAGAATTTACTTTGATTGATTAGCTTTTAATTTGGTTAGGAGATTTACGAATAGACATGATTAAACACAATAGAATTTGATTGAGAATGTACTTAGTTGAATTCATTGTGAATAATCTAGAAAGGTTTTGCATTTGATTGAGAATTTACTTTGGTTAAATGCATGATCGCCCTCAAATTAATTAAGAATGTACTTTAATTAATTTGAAACTTAAATAATAATCAATTGAACAATTATCTGTGAATAACCGATGATGAATCTATCTTGGAAAAGTAGTGGAATTAGCCTATTTCTTCATAATTGTTTTTAAGTTTCCTATTTGTTCTGCAACATTCTTTAAACATTCTCACTTTTATTCATAAGCATTGCATAACATTCATAAGAGTCAGATATTCGAAAGCAATTTCGTGTTCATAGGGAGACGACTCTGGGTTACTTTAGCCCTATCTACTTTCTTAAATACTACTTGGCAATACTGAAGTTGTCTTGAAAAGTAGTATTAATTTGATAGCTTCAACGACAACGTATCATTTTGATCGTCGCTGCTACAAGAGATGCTTGCCCTGGCTTGTTGCATGGATGTTGTAGCACCACTTAGCTATGCATTTGCCAGTGACATCTCTTTTCCGGCACCGGTCGCCTTTAACGACGTTCCTCTGCCTACGATAGATGAGAACACCAGTGAAATGAAACCAGGACAAGTCTATGGTCGAGGATAGTTTTCAAAAATTTAAAATAATTAAATTCCATGTAACTTTGCCACATGTTTCACATTTACAAAGTCACATCCTACCTCAGTGTAATTTTAATACTGTTATAACAAAATTGATGGCAAGGGTCCAACTGATTTAATTTTACACAGAGACTTAATTAAGAACACAAATAATATAAAGACCTATTCGACGATTCTGTATAAGAGGGACCTAAAAATATTAAACTATTTGTTAACTTAAGCCAAATTTGATAAAAACAATGAAAAACTAAAAATTAAATAATTAAAAATATAAATAAAAATGAAATTAAAAATACACTGTTATATATATTTCTTTCATAAAATTTTTGTTTTTATTTTGCATAATATATATATATAATATACATATATATAATTGAATGTATTTAATCGTTTTCTCTCTCTCTTGTTCCCCTCCTTTTTCTCTCCAATACACAGCCCAACACATGCCATCGCCCCGTCTTGCACGACGGAGTTCAGTCACCACGCGAAACAACCACCTGACAACAGCGCGACGCAGCCGTTCCGGTAGTTGACAGTCCCCGTCTACCAGATTTCGCCCAAAAATCAACAACAGTGGGTTTCTTCCTCAATTTTTTTTCATTGAAAAAAGAGCACTCAAATTTTTTATTGGAACTATATCTTAGACTTTTGTGATTTTTGCGTGTGGTTGCTTTACTCTTCTTCATTCTGAGTCCACTCCTTAGACCCTTATTCACTATATATATTCCAAAAGCCAATTGTATTTTTGTTGTTTCATGAAGGTTTAACAGGATAGATTATAGAAGGATTATCATCTGTTGCTGCCTCTTCATACTGTTTTCTTACAGCTTAAATTATCAGGTATGGATTGAACGTGACATCATTTAGGAGGGGAATAATAGCTTTATGGGAAAATTTTACGATCAATTTGCAAATTATTTTAATGTTTTAGATTTTCAAAATTGTTAACGGGAAATTTTCAATTATAACTTCTTGAAACAACGCTTACTCCAAGTTTGCAATTTGTCCTCAGTAGTTAGCACCGTTGCCTGCAGAAGAGAATTAGCCATGGAACCAACTTGTGGTGCTCGTGCCATGGAATGGAGCATTCAACTTGAAATGGGCCTCCGTTATGCAAAACCTGGTTATTTAATTATTTTCTTTCATCCTTTTTTTTTCATCATTATGTTCTCTTTTATTCCTTTGAAATTTGGGCTATACTAACAATGGTGACTATTCAAATAATGTCTCATTCACGGTGTATTATCGCTCCACACAAAGCCTTAAAGTTATAATTGTTATAGTTTTTTTGTGTTCATTTGTTTGCTTTGTTTTTATGATTTTTGAAATTCATAACTGTCAGGAGCTCCTGTCAAAGCCATGTTAGAGTATTCTTTCCACTGTGAATACAAGATTAACATTCTTTGGTCTTCTGTGTGTGATTTCTGTGTGTGTGATTGTTCGTTTGGTTAGGTTTAAACAATAGAAAGCTAACAATTTGGTCTGACCTACCACATCCAAATTTGGGGGTGCAAAGTGAAGATGGAGGGAAGCACAGAGGGACGATTGGAGGCTCTGGATATTACGATGGAGGGGATGAAGGCGGAATCCGCCGCAGTGCGTGGGACTTGCAAGAAATAATGAGGATGATGGGGGCGCGGGCTCACAACAACGAAGGATACTCAGATGGAAGTCAGACTTCCGTAAACGAGAACCAGCGACGACACGAGGAGGATATTGGAGGGAGAGTGGGTGTTGATCACCAGGAGGTGTAGAATCAATGGCAGAAAATGATTGAATTACCCACGTTCGAAGGGTTGGATCCTCTAAATTGGATAAATAGGGCGGAAAGGTTTTTTGATCTTCAAGGCGTGGTGGAGGAAGAGAAAGTGAGGCTTGCGTACATAAGCATGGAAGGCAGCGCGGGTTATTGGTTCAAGTTTTGGAAAGAAAAGGCCAAGAATCGTTCTTGGGAGGGCTTTAAGACGACCATGATCGGGCGGTTTGGAGGACGATACCGGGGAATGGTGTTTGAAAGGCTGGCGACACTACGACAGGAGGGCACAGTAGAAGAATACGTCCAAGACTTTGAGATATTGGTGGGGCAATCTCGGGGAGTTTCGGAGGAGCAAATGCTCGGGTATTTCCTTCTCGGACTACGCGATGACATTATGGGTCAGGTTACGATCCCCAAGAGCTGATGGTGGCAATGAGAATTGCGATAGACGTGGAGGATGCTACGAGGGGAGCGAGAGAGGGAAGTTGGAATGGGACCAAGAATTCACAATCTTGGTCGCGTGCGACAGGAGCTATTATACGAAACGAGCCCAGTCGTCCTGGTCCTAATCTCAGTCGACCTGGAGGGCCGGAGAGTATAGGGTCGGTGAGAAGAGAAGGAGTCGCGACAAGTACCAACGCGAGACTGAGCGGTATTGGCGGAAGCGATAACAGGGGTCGAACGGTGAGGAACTTGCCCTATCTTGAGTTCCTGAAAAGAAAGGAAGATGGGCGATGTTTTCGATGTGGGGGACCTTTCGCGCCCGGCCACCATTGTCCAGAAAGGAGCCTACGTCTGGTAATCCTAGCAGAGGATGAAGAGGGAGACGAGGAGGGAATGACCGAAAGGGAGGAGGGAATGACCAAACGGGATCAGCGGCAGATGGAACTGTCGGCCTTCTCGGCCAAAGGTTTAACCCAGCCAAAGACCATGAAATTATAGGGAAGAATTGGGGAGAGAAAAGTGTTGGTGTTGATAGACAGGCGCAAGCCACAATTTTCTTGATAGAGGGCTGGTGGTAGAGTTGGGTTTGGGCATTAGAGAGACACCCCCTTATCAGGTGAGCTTGGGAGATGGGCAACGGTAGAGAACTAGTGGGTATTGTGAGAAGGTTCTGATAACTTTAGAAGAGGCCATCATAGAGGAGAACTTCCATTTGTTCGAGTTGGGAGGCATGGACATCATATTGGGGGTAGAGTGGTTGGCAAAATTGGGGGAAGTAATGTTGAACTGGGAGAAATATGACAATGGTTCACAGCCAGGGAGGGAAGAAGGTGAAGATCAGAGGAGATCCTACCTTGGCTAGGCAGTTGATAGAGCCTAAAGCTCTGATAGAGGTGGAAGTTTGGACCCTGGTGTGGGATTTGGGTCAGGTCGGCAAGGTGGAAGACAAAGAAGGGCTTACAGAGTTGACAGAGGAGCAAGAAAGGGAGTTGGAAGAGATTCTGAAGTTACACCCGGGGGTTTTCCAAGAGGTGAGAGGGTTGCCACCTAAACGAGAATGGTACACCAAATTCCCCTTAAGGAAGGGGCTAATCCAATGAACTTACGACTCTATAGGTACCCGCACTTAATGAAGGGAGAAATAGAGAAACAAGTTGCAGACATGTTAAGGGCAGGGGTCATATGGCCGAGCATCAGCCCTTACTTCAGCCCGGTCATCTTGGTCAAGAAGAAGGACGGTAGCTGGCGGTTCTACGTGGATTATAGAGCCTTGAACTATACGACTATACCAGATAAATTTCCGATTTCGGTGATAGAAGAGCTCCTAGATGAATTGAGGGGGGCTAGATATTTTTCCAAGATCGACTTAAAGACCGGGTACCATCAGATTCGGATGGGCGAGGGGGATATCCATAAGACTGCTTTTAGAACTCATCAAAGTCACTATGAGTTTTTGGTAATGTTGTTTGGCCTCACCAACGCACCGTCCACCTTTCAGAGCGCCATGAACGGCTTGTTGCAATCATATTTGAGGAAGTGTGTGTTGGTTTTCTTTGACGATATATTAGTGTGCAACTCGATGTGGGAGGAACATTTGGACCATGTCAAACTTGTGTTACAGGTGTTGGAGCAGAGTAAGTGGGTGGCTAATAAGAAGAAGTGTGACTTCGGAAGGACACAGATCCGGTATCTAGGACATCAGATTTCAGAAAGAGGTGTAGAGATGGACCAGGATAAGGTCAAGGCTGTGTGGGAGTGGGAGGAGCCTAGAACTTTGAAGGCTTTGAGAGGATTTTTGGGTTTGACGGGATATTATAGGAGATTCGTGAAGAACTATGGCAAGATAGCCAAACCCCTAACAGAGTTGTTGAAAAAGGGGCAATTCGTTTGGACCGAACGGGCCAGAGCTGCAATATCAAGGCTGAAGGAGGTTGTGACCTCAGCACCAGTTTTAACATTGGCAGATTTTAACCAGACTTTTCACATAGAGTGTGATGCATCAAGGGCAGGAGTAGGGGTAGTGTTGACACAAGGGAAGAAGCCCATTGCTTTCTCTAGTAAGGCCTTTGTTAACTCTCTAAATTTGCCTATTTTTCTGTGTTTAGAAGGTAATTTTAGTTTCTTATTTTCTAGAATTAGGATAGTTTATAGTTTTTTCTTCAATTTTAGAGTTTTGTAAAAATAGTATTAATTTTGTGTTTTTAGATAATAAATAGTATTTTTTTTATTGATGTTTTGTTCTTTTCTTTAAATGTAAAAATTTGTTTTTAGAGTTATAGGATTTTATTTTTAATTTTATTTTTAATTCTTTCTTTTATGCAGATAAAGGGCTGAAGATAATAAAGATGTGCAATTTAGATGGAGAGACAATGAAGCCCTGCAACAATTGATTTGGGCTGATCTGAGTTAGAAAAAAAAGCAATTGGGCCGATGATGCTGATTGAAAGAATAGTGGACCGCTGAGCTGATTCTCCATAAGTAAAACGGTGCATCTAAGGCATGATAGTTGCTGCCTTACTTGGGCTCCAACTTAATGAAGTGCAGCGTTTTGAAGAGCCTAATGTTGTTGTTGCTTAGGGAACTCACTCGAGCAAGTCATTTGGCAGAAAACAACCCTTCTCTAGGGTTCGTGAGAGAGTAAGGCGAGAGGAAGAAGAGGAGAGCTCCACTGGTGAGGTCCTGCCCGGAGAAGATGACCGACGAGAAAAGAGAGTTGACCGGAGCTGCCACGTGGGGTGATCGGAGGGCTGAAAAAACGTGAAACAAAGAGGCTCGCAAGGAGAAGCGTTGGATCATGTTGAGCGAAGCGTCAAGGTTCTCGACTTATCTTCCCTTTCCCCTTTCTTCCATGTTCATTGTTTTCTGACCCTATATAAAGGGATGTAAATAGCTTTTGAAAAAGACACGAGTGGTGGGTGACACGCACCATTCTTAGCTCCGCGAGAGAGTTCTTGAGCGATTAGTTAGGGTTTTTCCGCTTTGCTTTCGATTTTGAGTAGATATAGGTTTTCATTACTTTCATTGATTAGATTTCTACTGGCTACTGGATTGTGCAGAGGAGTTCCACGGAGTGACAGACTGTGGCTTGTTTCTTGGTGTTCTCTGGAATCGTGTTCTTGTAATTTTGTTTCAATTGCAATAAAATTTAGTTTCTTTTTAATTTCCTTGTTTTGTCTTTCATTTTCTGCCATTTAAAATTGATTCTTTGCAACACTGTTATGATTTCAGGTTTTAATTTCTTTCTTGATTAGAATTTTGATTTGTTCATTCTAGAATTTAGTTTTTATGTCTGTTTTAGATTCTAAGTTTTACTTGACATTTTCTTGATGATTCTGTTGAGCTTATGATATGCAGGTTTGGTTAGTGTTTTTGAATCCTAATTAGCTTAGGAAGATGTATGTTTCTTTTTATTCTTTCGTGATGAATTAGGTTCTAGAATTAAGTAATGATTTCTACTTGTTTTTGTTATGATATTTCCAGTTGTAATATATCATAGTAATACTTGTAAATTAGGTCATGTTTTTGTCCTAAGTAGTTTAAATTTCTATTTTGTTTTGTTTTCTTTTCCTTACATTTTATTTTCTTCTTTTCTTTTCAAACATATTTCTTTTCTTATTTCTTTTCTTTTCAAATTTCTTTTGCAATAAATTTCTTTCCCCACCTTGTCTTGTAGATAATAATTAGTAAATATTATAAATAAAGTAGTAGAAGACTTAACTCTACATTTTTAAAACTTAATTTTGCCAAGTCCTTGGATTGATCCTTGGTTATCCCTATACTTCATTAGTGGGGAAACTGAGTTTGTTTTGATTTAAGTCGACAAAAACCAGGTTAACAGCCTTGTCGGAGGGGTCTTTAAATAAGTCAATATATGAGAAAGAGTTGATGGCTTTAGTCTTGGCAATTCAACATTGGAGACCCTAGTTGTTGGGCCAGAAATTTATAGTGTACACGGATCAGCGCAGTCTTAAATACTTGTTGGAGCAAAGAATAACCACCCAGAACCAGCAAAACTGGATGGCAAAGTTATTGGGTTATGACTTTAAGATTATGTATAAAGCAGGTACCACCAACTGGGTGGCTGATGCGCTGTCACGAAGAGGAGAAGGCGGTGAAGAGGAGGAGAAGGAAATAAGAATGATCGAAATTGCTTTCGAATATCTGACTCTTATGAATGTTATGCAATGCTTATGAATAAAAGTATTGGTTTAAGAATGTTTAAAGAATAAATAAGAAACTTAAAAACAGTTATGATAAAATAGGCTAATTCCACTGCTTTTCCAAGATAGATTCATCATCGGTTATTCACAGATAATTGTTCAATTGATTATTATTCAAGTTTCAAATTAATTAAAGTACATTCTTAATTAATTTGAGGGCGATCATGCATTTAACCAAAGTAAATTCTCAATCAAATGCAAAACCTTTCTAGATTATTCACAATAAATTCAACCAAAGTACATTCTCAATCAAATTTTATTGTGTTTAATCATGTCTATTCGTAAATCTCCTAACCAAATTAAAAGCTAATCAATCAAAGTAAATTCTCAATTGATTATAGTTGAAATTATTACTAATCAACCAAAGTACATTCTCAATTGATAGTAAAAACCATTTAATCATATGAAAGTTCCTAAATTAAATCAAAGTAAATTCTCAATTAAACCTAGAAACCCTAGAACTCATATAATCAATATGCATGTAGATTCAAACATTATGATGCAAAAATCTTTACTTTTAACAAGATAAAGAGATGAAAGACATAGAGAAAGAACAACTTAAATCAATAATCAAAATAAACAATCGTATTACATCAATCTAACCTCAGAATCCATAATGGAATTACAGCAGAATAGTCCTAGATGCTTAGCTCTCCATGAATGGAGTTGAATACAAGATGAAAGAAAAGTGAGAGGAGTATGAGAGAATGAAAATAAGAAGTGAAGTCCCTTTTTCTGCCTCCCTTGGGTCTCTTTATATAGGCTTGATTGGGCTTGGACTCTGAATAGTTTGTTGATAAGATATTTTCTGTTGATATATTATATCTTTCAAATATTCATTAGATTAAATCAGTTTTAAAGAATATTTGATAGATACTAACTTAATTATCTTATATCCTATATCTTCCAAATAACTAAAAGATTTAGATAATGATAAAATTATTTGGAAGATATTTTCTGTTGATATTCCCAAATTAAATTCAACAATTGAATTTTATGTTTTAGATTTTCTGACTTTCCAAAATTGCACAAATACCCTGAAATTTCCTCTGTCTGCACTTTAGCCCTTTCTGAATTTTCCAAATAAAATCTAATTTTGGGCCTTGAATTGCCATTTGGACCAATAAAACTTATATTCTCAGCTGCACAAATAAACATTAGAACATCCAAGAATAATTTATGCATTAAAACTCACTTTTTACGTCTCTTTATTTCCCAAAACCCAACAATTCCAATCATCACAAATTCACTTAAAATCAACCATTTAAGCACAATTATCCCATCAAAAATTTGAATTTTAAAGCATAAATGTGAGCATAAGTATGCACTCATCAGATCCCAATGCTCATGTAGCTTTTACTTTAGAGCAAGACCGATTGCACTATAAGGGAAGGCTAGTGTTGTCTGTAAAATCGGCCTGGATTCCAAAGCTGCTGGCCGAGTTCTACGTAACCCGAATAGGAGGTCATTCGGGGATGTATAAGACGTACATGAGGGTTACCCAATCGTTGTATTGGAGGGCAATGAAGAAGTCTATCACGGATTTTGTTGCGAGCTGTTTAGTGTGCTAACAACACAAGTACTTGGCTGCATCTCCCCAGGGACTGTTACAACCATTATCGATACCGAATGCTGTTTAACAAGAAGTAAGTATGGATTTCATTGTCAAGTTGCCAAAATTCCAGGGTTATGATGCGATGTTAGTGGTGGTAGACCGCCTGAGCAAATATGGGCACTTCTTACCACTCAAACACCCATATTCGGCTAAGATAGTGGTAAAGATCTTTGTTAAGGAGATAGTTCGCCTGCATGGGGTTCTAGTGTCCATTGTCAGTAGTGATCAGGACCCTTTATTTTTTAGCACGTTTTGGAGGGAATTGTTTAATATACAGGGACTCAACTCGGGATGAGTACTGCTTACCATCCTGAGACGGACGGTCAAACTGAAGTGATAAACCGAATAGTTGAAGGCTACTTAAGATGTTTATGCTCTGAGCAGCAAAGGAACTGAAGTGTGTTGTTGTCGTGGGCTGAGTATTGGTATAATACCAGCTATCAAGGAGCAACTAGATATACTCCTTTCGAAACAGTATATGGTAGGGCTCCCCCTCTCTGAGCAGGTTCATACTGGGAGAAACTCCAGTTGAAGTCATTGCCCAAGAGTTGCAAACAAGAGATGAAGCTCTTACACAACTAAAGTTTCATTTGAATAGAGCATAGGATTTGATGACAAAGCATGCGAACAAAAAGGAGTAAGTCGGCGGATGTCAAGGTGGGAGATTGAGTTTACCTAAAGATAATGCCTCATAAGCAATCCTCAATGCCATCCCGATTGCATCTGAAACTTTCAGTTTGTTATTTTGTCCATTTTCAAGTTGTGCAGCAGGTGGGGAAAGTGGCCTATAAGTCACAACTACTAGACACAGCTAGGATACATCCTGTGTTTTATGTATCCCAACTCAAAAAGGTAGTGGGGGTGCAACAGGTTGGAAAGGAGTTGCCTCCTGAATTATAAGCTGAAGGGCCAACCTTCTGGCCAATGAGGGTTTTGGAGGAAAGACAAGTGCAACAAGGGGAAGAGCGGGTTCAACAAATACTAGTAGAATGGCAAGAAGGACAGAGAGAAGGGTGTTCATTCATTGGCAAGTGTACCAAATTGTATCAAGTAATATAAAATGGTAAGACCAAGTATCATTTCCCAAGAAACTCGTGTTCCTAAAAAATCGTGTAATATCTTAATTAATTAAGACTAAAGAACGATTCCAATGATTAAAATTAAATCGCAATAAGAGTAAACCTAATAACTTGAATGTAAAATTTGATCAATTGAGGTTAAACACAAGAGTGAATGGATGATGTTGATAATATGAGATGATAATGTTGTTGGGGTTTAGATTTCACCATCCTTACTTTCATGCATATAAGAATTCATCTTCTTCATTAAATTGTTAATGTCACTCTCTAAATTACTTAGAACCAGATGTCTCGACGTAAAAAGTCTATCCTTAATTATTAGACCATAATGTCTTGCATCCCTAATAATCAATTTTGCATTATGAAAAGAAGCTTAAGACAACCAAACATTTTATCCCTATGTCTAGGCAATAGTCCCTTTCGGTGAAATTCTCCAAATCCTGGTTCCTAGGTATTTCCCAATAACAAAGAAAGTCATACATCATGCTATGAGTGACCAAAACATAACAAGCATTGAGTAAAGGAGAAAATCACTAACAATTAATGAAAGAAGCATAAAATAATTCAAAACATATTCAAATACATGAAAGTTTAGAGGTTACATTCCCCAACAACAAATGAGTTTAGTTCTCCATTGCATGGAGAATCTAGGTGTACAATGATGGAAGAATGAGATAAAAACCCTAGAAAGATAAGAAGATAGCTCCCTGATAACGGTTGAAATATCGTTATTTTTATACTTAATTTTGATATTAAAAACACCCTTTATGATTAGAAACTAGCTTGAACTCATGTTTTTGCTTTAGTTTTGTGAATAAGAGAGTTGAGGTTATACTTGATGATTTTATCACTAAATTCCCTTGTTTTGGTAGGCTATTGGAATGATTTGAAAGAAGAGTTAAAGTACCAAATAGTTAGAATGCAGAAAAGTCGACCAGAATGCAGAAAAGTCAACTAGAGTGTAGAAAAGTCAACCAGAATGCAGAAAAAGGGCGCTGAGCGCCAATTTCTTCTGTCTCACGCCTGAGCGCCACTGCTGAGCGTTAGTTTAGTGCCGCAGCTATCGTTGGGCGCCCTTTTGGGGCGCTGAGCGCCAATTTCGTGGGTTTGGACCTGTTTTCTGTTATTTTTATGTTCTATTTAAGGACTTGGACGTCCGAGGGATTGTATCTTTTGATGGCTTGAGCACAGAAACATACCTTTCACCCCTTGGGGGTAGATTTGGGGATGTGATAGCTCTCCTCTTCTCTTTCTAGGGTTTTTCTATCTCTTTCATTCTTCTATTGTTCATCTAGTTTCTCCATGATGATGGGGAACTAAACCTTATTTGTTGTTAGGGAAATATGTAACATTTTGAAACTCTCATGTATTGAATTGATTTATATTATAAATGCTTTACTTCATTAATTGTTAGGGTTTTTCCTCTACGCTCTATGCATGCTTTGTTTAATTCATTCAATTGCATGATTATTGATTTTGTCGACATGGAGACATATGAGAAAATCTAGAACTGTGGAAATTCTCCCAAAAGCAATATTACTTAGACATAGGGATACGAAGGTTGGTTGCCTTTAAGCTTCTGTGCGAATGTAATGCATAATTAATTATTTGGGATACAAGACATTGTGATCTAGTAATTAAGAGTAGACTTTCTTCACTGAAACATCGGGTTTAAGGTAAATTAGAAAGTGGCATTAACATTAATGAAGAAGATGAATTCTTATATGCATGAGAGTGATTAGGTGAAATCTAAACCCCAACAACATACTCATCTCATATTTTCAATATCATCCATTCACCCTTGTGTTTAGCCTCAATTGATCAAATTTGCATTCATGTTTATTTTTATTGCATTTGCATTCAAAAACCCCAAAAATTGTTCTTAAGTCTTAATTGGTTAAGCGATTACATAACTATTTAGTGACGTGAGTCTCTTGGGAAACGATACTTGGTCTTACCATTTATTATTACCTGATACAATTTGGTACACTTGTCGGAGTGTTAACACTTTCGCATGCCAAATCTACCTCCAAAGGGTCGAAAAGTGTGTTTCTGAGCTTCAGTCGTCAAAAGATATCAACCCTAATGTGTAGAAGCCTTTAAATAGATCAAAATTGAATCATGAGCCAACGTCGTTGGCGCTCAGCGCCCTAAGTGGGGGCAACCAGGCGTCCTGCGGTGTGGCTGGCTGGCGCTCAGCGCCCCTGGAGAGGGTGCCCAGGCGTGCTTACGAGATGAGTGGCGCTCAGCGCCCCAAATGGAGGCAAGCAGGCGCCCTTACGAGACTTCCAACGCTGAGGGCCCCTAAAGAGGGCAATCAGGCGTGGTTGCGTGACAATCAGCGCCCAAGGCCCCAAAAAAGGGCAACCAGGCGCCCTGTGCCTTCTTTAGCCTTCTTTCCTGGTGGTTTTGTTGTCCCCCTGGGTTCCAACTCCTTGGTACTTTACTCCTCCTCTTTCAAAACATACCAATAACCTACAAAATTAAGGAAATCAGTGATAAAAATCAGTAAGTATAACCTATATTCACTTGTTCACCAAATTCCAACTAAAACAAGAGTTTAAGCAAGCTTCAAAGTCACAAAAAGTTAATTTAGTATCAAAATTGCATCATAGATAACGGTAAATTCAATCGTTATCAAAGGGGCGACATGGGAAGACAGGGCAACAATACAAGACTAGTATCTAGATCTTAACCTTGAGGACAAGGTTGAAAAAGAGGAGGAGGTAATGTTAGAGAATGGAGAGTTTATGTGAGAAGAGGAAAGCATTAATAGCCTAACTGGCTAGGTAGTTAGGAGATGTGGGAAAGAGGGAATGTATAAATAGAATTCTTGTATTGTTTTACTTACGTTTTGACAGTTGTTGACTTGATAGAAGTTTTAACTCTATTGGGGAGGTTAAGTTCCCAATTGAGATTGTACAGAGTATTCTTTCTATTATAAATACAAGATTAGCATACTTTGGTCTTTTGTGTGTGATTTCTGTGTGCGATTGTTCGTTTGGTTAGGTTTAAACCATAGAAACCTAACAATCACTCAAAAGTTGCATGGCTTGGTCCTCTCTTTTTTTTTCTATGAGAAATTAGAGTAAAAACTCTACACAAACACTTTTATTTGCACTTCTGGCTGGAAGTTATCTAGCTCATCCTTGCAACTTTGTGAAATACTCGGTGATTGTAAGATCGCCTTGTATAAGAGTAGCAATATTAGCCTTCAACTCAGAAATGTGAAACAAATTTTCCTGGAAATATCTGGATTTTAAATCATTCCAGATATCCTCTGCTTTATCTATCCATAATACACTTTGGCAAATTTGCTTAAAAATGGAGTAGAGAATCCAGGAAACAACCATTTTATTGCACCTTTGTCAAGCCACATATTTCTTATAATCCATTTTAGGTTCAGTCAAGGTCCCATCCACAAACCCTAGTTTGCTTTTCGTGCTCAACACTGTTTTTCCATCGATGTACTCCATGAATGGTAATTATTGCCATCAAGAACGGGGTGAAACAAGACAGGTTGTAGAGTTTTCGTTGGGATGAATATACATGCAATTATCTACAGCATGTGTTTGACTTATTTTTACCATGGAAGAAAGAAAACAAGAAATAAAACAAGAATTGGAAAGAAAAGAAACTAAGAAGAAGAAGAAAAAATAAACGAGAGATGACGCAAGAGAGCTCTTCCAGGAAGAGTTCTTATACCATATCATAAAAATGCCACTTGAGCAGTGTTCAGCATAGGTGATTGAAAATGACCAACATGATCTTCAAAGGAAAATAACATGTAGTAGAAAGAGAAAGAAAACAAAAGGATTTTCATTACTATTCTGTGACAAAAATACAGAAAACTAGACTTATATACTAAACTGTCATAACTGAAAAGGGAAAACATGACAGAATTTTTCTAAAGTTAAGATGTAGTGCAAGCATAATTGATCAAGGTTTGGTCATAATTTCTCACTCAAGATATTTTGTTTGTGAGCTTTCAAACAAGAGATGTGAAGTTGTTTCCGTACTAATAACAATTATTCTCTGAAATAATTTGGATTAAATTAGATTTCAACTTTTCAAAGCTAAGAACTAATGATATATTTATTAAAAAATGAGTGAAAAAAATGTATAAAATATTATGAGATTTCTCTCTTTTTTTCTCTTAGGTCCTTCTCTTCAAATTTCTACTTATTTCTCTTTACATTTTCTTCCTATTCTCAAATACTTGTTCCTACCGACTAAATCTAATTCATTAGCATTTAAATAACACTTTTAGAACAATATTTTGTCAATATAATTGTTTTTACGAAATTTGGTATTCGTGTTAACAAAACTTTATACAAAATAAAAAACTAGCACAATGTTATTGAAAAAATGAGTATTGATGAATATATTAATATTTTTAATTACTTTTATTCTTAAAATATTTTATTAAATAAAAGAATACGATTATGAGATTAAAAAAATACTTATTCTTGACTTTCGGGGTTCTTAATATATATTTTGTTTGGATATTACTTCTCATATATTTTAATTAAATCACTTCTGAAAAATAATATGTGAAAATATTTTACAAGTCATTCTAATAGTTTCTTTTGTAAAAAATTAGTAAAAACAAAATTCTGAATTTAATTTTTTACAATAAAAACATAAAATTATTATAATTATAATTATAAAAGTAAATATAAATCATTTTTATAATTTTATTATAATTAATTATTTAAATTTTAAAAAATAATAATTTAAATTTTAAAAAATAATAATTTAAAAAAATATCAAATTAAAATATCAACTTTAAAAAATATCATATAAAAGGTAAAAGTGATAAATTAATTATTTTAATTTATAAAAGTAATTATTTAAAAGATAAAAATGAAAAAAAAAATATTATACTAAAATAAAGAATCTCAAATATAGATAAATCAAACAAAACAATGTAAGTAAAGTAAATTTGAGAAAGGAATGCTATGCATACACATCCATATTTTTAGTAACAGACTAAAATGTCACTAGTAAAAAACGACGTTTTAAACTCGGACATTATGACTCGGTTTTTATGGAACCGAGGTATATCAAAACGCGGTGGCAGTCTCGTAATTTTAAAAATATTATATGCCCCGGTTGTTAAGCAACCGGTGTCTAAAGAAGATACTAATTCGGTTGCGAGAGTGAACCGAAGCCTAATCCTCGCATACCAAAGATACGACCTCGGTTGGAAGATAGGACCGAGGCATATTGGGCTTCTACTGTGTGCGCGCATTATATCCAGAGCCAGAAAATTTTTTCCCCAAAATTCTCCTCCTCTTCCCCTCTTCTCTTCCTCTTCTCTTCTCGTGCGATACCACCTCTTCTTCTCTTCCTCTTCTCCTGCAACGTGCGACGACGGTGGACGCAGCGAGGACGCGGCGGCGGCGGCGAGGACGCGGCTGCGGCAAGGACGCTCTTCTCTTCTCCTGCGACGACCTCTTCTTCTCTTCCTCTTCTCCTGCGACGTTCAACGACGGTGGACGCGAGGACGCAGCGAGGACGCGACGGCGGCGAGGACGCGACGACGAGGACGCAGCGGTGACGGAGGGAGGTGACGGTGGGCAAATTTGCGCTCATAGAGGGAGCGACGGGCAGATCTGGGCGCATGGAGGGCAGATCTGCGCGCATGGAGTGTCGGAGGGCAGATCTGTGGGGGAGATGGTGGTGGTCGGAGATGCTTCTGTCGACGGTTGAGGTGGCGCGATGAAGCTGAATCACGCCGTTGGTGGTAGTCGGAACTGCATGGTCTGTGGGCAGGTCTGTGGGGGAGATGCTTCTGGCTCTGTTTCACCGAAAAGGAAGAAATTTGGGTATGCCCTTTGCTTTGTCACACGCATTTTGCTTCTCTGGTTTTGGACATTGATGACACTGTGTTGTTGATTGAGTATGGACCGCCATTTGTGAGACGCATTTTGCTTTTCTGGCTTTGAACACTGTGTTGCTGAAATTGGTTTGGGAGCTGAAATTGGAAGAAATTTTGGGAGAATGACACTGTGTTGCCGAAATTTGTTTGGGAGTTGAAATTGGAAGAAATTTTGGGAGAATTATTGGGTTTGTTTGGCATCAGAGAATGAATGAACCGAGAATGAATGAACCGTGAATGAGAGTCTGAAGTATGAAAAAATATAAAAAAATACACTCTACTGCCTCGGTTATTTAAGAACCGAGGCATATTCCTTTCTCATTTTATCCCGGCTTATAACCGAGGCATAAAGTTTAACCTTTTTACCTCGTCCAGATATACCTCGGTTGTAGAACCGATGCCTATAAACATAAATAACCGATGTCGTTTCTGTTTATTGTAGTAGTGTGTATTGGCGAGTATTTATGTATGTTGGATGACTATGAATAAAAACCTCTTTTATATATATATATATATATATATATATATATATATATATATATATTGGTTTTTTAATATACCTAAGCTCTTTTTTCAGTTGGTACATTTTAGCATAATGTATCCGATTTTAGTAGACAAAAATACTCTCATATATTATTGAATTTATGTTTTAAGGTTAAAGGCATTTGAATGATTTCAATTCTCAAAACTAAAAAAAAACAAGAAACCCCAAACCCTTATTCTCTTCTCTCACTCACCTCCCTCTCATCCCTCGTTCCTCTCAACCTTTTCTCTTTCATCTCTCTCATTCCAATATTCTCTTTGTCATCCTACAGTACCCCTAACTGAAAAAATCAGAAACACTTATCTGACCCTAATTCACATTCCTCACTTATTCAATTTGTTTCTCTCTCTTCTTCATCCTCTCTCACCTCTACACACAGCAACTTGTGACGCCGCAGTTTGTTGTTCTTACTATGTTCGTTCATTAGTTTTCCACTTTAATAAAAAAAATAATTGATAATGTTGATTTTTGATTGGAGGACTGTGTTATATCTTTTTCGTTCTAATTGTTATTAAATTTGTAAAAACTAATGTCTATAATAATTTCAAAACTAAAAAAACAAGAAACCACCCATGAAAAGACATTAGCATCAACCTATAATAGTTGCAAAGCATTTAGTTTCTTAATACCAATTTTGATAAAATCATAGAAATTAAAGGAGTAGAAGTTAAACTATGAGCGTGATGGTAACAAATTTATTAAATTTAAATTCCAATTTGAAATTCAGTGCATTTTGTTTTTCTTAATTTCACTTCTACGGCAAATGATAAATCAGAATGACAACATCATGTTTATAATTTTGATAAAATCATAGAAATGAAAGAAGTAGAAGTTAAACCATGAGCGTGATGGTAGCAAATTTATTAAGTTTAAATTCCAATTTAAAATTTACTGTGTTTTGTTCTTCTTAATTTCACTTATGCGACAAATGATAAATCATAATGACAACATTATGTTTATATTGACCAAACAAGTTCGAGATGTGAATTGCTTAAAATAAACTTATATAACGTGGTTTACTTTGGAAATTGATTTTCTAGTCCAACTGAGAGCTAACAGGTTCATTATGACTAGTTTACTAATTTTTGGTTGATTTTTAATTAGTTGGTATATCAATGGAGTTCTTCTTCGAAACTACTCAATATTGTGCAATTTGCTCAAATCTAGAAGATATGTAATTTATTAGAATATTTTAATTCTTTTTACAAAAATGAAATGAAAATATGTTTATCAATGTGAAACATTCGAAAAGGAACAAGCACTTTTCTGAATAAGGGGACAGAGTCAACAACAACCATTTTCTCTGTTCATAACTCTCTTCAATAATTTGTTCCTGTTAAATCATTTAGTATGATGTGCAGGAACTTCATTTTTTGTTGTGTTTTGAAGTTGGTTACAAGCAGAAGGTGAAAACTATATTTCAAAATATTGTTTTCAGATATTTTTTAGAATTATTTTAAGAGTTGACTTCAGAAATCCATTTTTTAGACAATGACTTACCCCTTCCGGAATCTCCTTTCCACATAACGGTTCTTCTTTTTTAGAAAATATTTTCGGATAACTTAATAGTCAAAATATCAAATCTCCTTGAAGATAAACTATTAATTCTAAAATTTAAAAAAGAAATTTAATAACAATCAGAAGGGAAAAGATATAACACAACCCTCCAATCAAAAATAAACATCAACTTCATAATTATTTTGTTATTAAAGTGGAAAACAATTGAACGAACAGAGCAAGAACAACAAATTGCGGTGTCGCGGGTTGCTGTGTGTGGATTGAAAGAGGATGGAGATGAGAGAGAAACAAATTGGATAAGTGCGAAAGGTGGATTAGGGTTAGGTGAGTGTTTCTGATTTTTTTCAGTTAGGACTATTGTAGGATGACAGAGAGAATGTTGGAGTGAGATAGATGAAAAAGAAAGAGTTAAGAGGAATGAGGGATGAGAGAGAGGTGAGACTAAGGGTTTGGAAGTTTCTTGTTTTTTTTTTAGTTTTGAGAATGAAAATTATTCAAATACCCTTGACCTTAAATATATATATATATATATATATATATATATATATATATATATATATATATATATATATATATATATATATATATATATATATATATATATATATATGGGGTTATCTAACATATGTTTTAAGCTCTTTTTTTAGTTGGTACATTTTAGTAAAGTATATAAAGTTTTAGTAAACAAAAGTACCCTCATATATTAAGGATTCTAAATTTTAAGGTCAAGGGTATTTGAATAATTTTCATTTTCAAAACTAAAAAAAATACAAGAAACCCCCAAACCCTTACTCACCCCTCTCTCATCCCTTTTCGCTTTCATCTCTATCACTTTAACCTTCTTTTTGTTATCCCTATTGTAGTCCCAACTGAAAAAATCAGAAACATTCACCTAACCTTAATCCACATTATTCACTTATCCAATTTGTTTCTCTCTCACCTCCATCATCTCTCTCACTCACACACAATAACCCGCGACACAGCAATTTGTTGTTCTTGCTCTATTCGTTTATTTGTTTTCCACTTTAGTAACAAAATAATTGATGATGTTGATGTTGATTTTTGATAGGAGGGTTGTGTTATATCTTTTCCCTTTTAATTATTATTAAATTTCGTTTTTAAATTTTAGAATTTGTAGTTTATCTACAAGGAGATTTTATATTTTGACCGTTAAGTTGTTCGGAAATATTTTCTAGAAGAGAAAAACCTTTATGTGGAAAGTAGATTCCGGAAGGGGTAGGTCATTGTCCAGAAAATGGATTTATGAAGTCAACTCTTAAAAATAATTCTAAAAACATATTTTTCGCTTAAAACAATATTTTGGAATGTACTTTTCACCTTCCTGCATGTAACCAACGTCAAAACAAACAAAAAATGAAGTTTCTGCACAGGAACAAATTATTGAAGAGAGTTATGAATAGAAAAAATTGTTATTGTTGACTTTGTCCCCTTATTCAGAAAAGAGGTCGCTGCTCGTTCCTTTTCGAAAGTTTCATATTGATAAGCATATTTTCATTTTATTTTTGTAAAATTAATAAAAATATTTTAACAAATTACACATATTCTAGATTTGAGCAGATTGCAGAATATTGAGTAGTTTCGAAGAAGAACTACATTATATACTAACTAATTAAAAATCAACCAGAAATTAGTAAACTAGTCATAATGAACCTGTTAGCTGTCAATTGGACCACCAGCAAATTACTTTCCAAAGTAAATCACATCATGTAAGTTTATTTTAAACAATTCGCATCTCCAACTTGTTTGGTTAATATAAACAGGATGTTGTCATTCTGATTTATCATTTACCACAGCAGTGAAATTAAAAAAAAATACATTGAATTTCAAATTGAAATTTAAACTTCATGACATTCATAGTTTAACTTATACTCCTTTCATTTCTATGATTTTATCAAAATTGGTATTAAGAAACTAAATGCTTTGCAACTATTATAGGTTGATGCTAACGTCTTTTTGTGGGGGGTTTCCTTTTTTTTTAGTTTTGAAATTATTATAGACTTTAATTTTTTAGAAATTTAATAATAGGAAAAAGATATAACACAACCCTCCAATCAAAAATCAACATCAACATCATCAATTATTTTGTTATCAAAGTGAAAAACAAATGAACAAAGAAAAGAAAAGCTAAGGGTGTATGTTAGCAAACCCTACATACACACACACACACACACATATATATATATATATATATATATATATATATATATATATATATATATATGCACATACATGTATATATGCACATACATGTATATATGCACATACATGTATATATGCACATACATGTATATATGCACATACATGCATATACATACATATATCTATATGTATATATATATACATACATATATCTATATGTATATATATATATATATACATTTTCCATTTTCGTAGAAAGGTACATATGCTTTAAATGAAAGTTGTTGTACCACTTAATTTCTGCAATTGAAGCAACTGCCTAATATGAAAGAGAGAAGACTAGCCCAAGAAAATTGGCAAAATCCAACCAAAACTTTTAAAATTTCAAAGATGCTTGTTGGGCCAAAACAATACAGAGATCAAATCATAGTAATGTCAATTTATTCTAACGCCGTTACCAAATTCAAGATATATAGGTTCTAGTTAGCAAGAAAAGCATTGGAAGAAAAAAATCTTTAAGAGTTTAGTGATTAGTAGTTCAATAGAAACGCTTTCACATCACGCAAACTAGCATTCCAAATCTCTTCAAATAATCTCAATCTTCTTATCTTTCTTTTTTTCCTTTCGAAACACTAAGAATAACAATCATTTAACCTATAAAAACACTTGGCAAATGCAGAGAGAACTTAAATATAGTACAACTATTAAAGGAAAGAGTTGGTTACATTAGTCTACCAACATAGGTAGCTCGGGGATATTGCCGTTGCAGCTGTGGCCACTGAACAAAAAGTTGATCAGCCATCCGGAACTTGTACAGGAGCAAGCCACTCAAGGAGAGCCTTCTCACTCTTGCAATACTCTCAACATAGAAAATTGATGACCATTTGATTCCCACTACCTGCATAAGAGAAGCTGAGAGATTTCAGTAGCATTACAAATTATCAAATGAAGTAGATAAATTCAGTTATGGAAATAATAAAAAACTATTGAGGGGAACAAGAACCTTAAATATGAATGCAATTGCACATATGGGAATGCAAGTTCCAGGTCCATTACAAAGTATCTGGATAATAGCATACACAATTAGCTCAAATTGTAACAGACTAAAATATAATAACAGAAGCAAATCATTTTGGTATAGTACCACTTCAGGTCTAATTTTAATCATTAGCCACAGCGCATGCACCATTGCAATTAATGTAGTCCAAATTGAGGTTATATACGATTGACCAACTTCCCTACTCCGATATATCTTCATGAACTGGGCAGAATGTGTGACACTTGTTGCATTCTGCAGTAAAATTTATTTCTGATCAGAATCTGTAAACCAGCAACAAGAAAAAGTGAAAATACAGACATTAAGATATATTCTCTATTTCGGGTCCCAAGTCTGCAACTGCAAAAGGTTCAAGAAGAAATCAATAAAAACAATGATACCATAAAAAAAAATACAGCCATTCAATTAATTTATTAATTTTAAAAATTCCATCAAGGTAGCAGCTATTAAAGACAACAAACTTCTTGTGACAATAAGCTATTTGTACAGACCTAGATATTCGTGAAAAAAGCCTATAAGGGACTGGGCAGCATTGCTTTGGGTCTACCTTATTGCAAACAAGGTAATCACGTTTGTATCCGGCAACAATAAATTATCCCCAAAGAAAAAGTTTTATTTCCCTATAACTACCAAATGGAAATATATGACAATATTTTGAGCACCAATTACTACAGGCATTAACGCACATAATTTTGATCCATATATAGCAAAAAAAGGGTATCGTGTTAAAAACTATCCAATTTTATATTGTAGAACGTCCCCTTCCCCCTGCCCAACCCACACACCAGAGTAAGAAAAGATAAATAGAGATCACTGATAAAAGGTACTTGAGACAGTAAAATATAGAACCTCAGTAGCAAGGGAGTTTTCCAACAACTGAGCTTTTTCAAGACTCATATTATCAGTAGCTGCAGCAATGTAGAATCTTGGATTAAACCTATCTTTCCGTAACACTGCCAATAGATTAAGCATCTCAGCAGTATGACCACCTAAAGCAGATAAAACTATTAATTTGTGGAATTGCCATGGAATGTTTTGATATGGATGGAAAAAAAAGGAAAATAAGGTAAAACCTGATCCTAAAATAATGAGGGTACTGACAGGTTTTGAAGCCCTTTTGCTCAAGGGCCAGCAACTGTGATATATGACATAAAGGAGACGAACCAAAATCAAGGAGACCACAAAAATGGCACTTGAAAAGAGAGCAATTGAAGGACACATTAGAGAACCTGCAGCCATTGCATTTGTCCATCGGGGGTAGGTTCAAGATTTCAGTCAGAGCTACACTTACATCTTCACTGCAGAATTCAGGAGAAAATCAATGTTGTAGATATGATTAGTTCATAAGAAATTAAGCTGGAATTTATACTTGCATGTTGTAGTTACATAAATACATACACGGAAGAAGGGATGCGTTACATAAATACTCACAAGACCAAAAGCTCCCAAGATCTCAAAATAAATAATAATAACCACTGTGAACAGCTTGAGAAGGAATGCTAACAAAGTATTAAAAAATGTAAAAACTTGCCCAAATCCCGAAACATTACGGCTGGAAACCAATAACTATATCATGTGGTTTAGTTTTATACCAAACTACTTTTTTGCAAAATCAAGTTTGGTGTTTTTCAGAACCAACTTGAAAGTGGTTTTAGAAACCAGGAATTGGTTGGTTCAAAGCCAATTTTAAATCTAGTTCAAATACAAACCTGGTTCTGATCTAAAACCAGTTCCAAAGCATGAACCAATAACCTGGGTTTAGGTTCAGAACTAGTTTCAAAATAAGTGTTGAATATTTTTTTCCCAACAAAACCAATTTTTAAATGGAAAAAAGGGAAAATATACCCCGTACCAAAGTTTTGTTGTTGAATCATGAAAGTGTACATCAGACAGCATTATCAATGGTGAGATATGGCAGAGGGCTGACATTTCGCCATATAAACACGCCATTGCAGCCTATGGCGCTGCCATACCGGCATCCCTTCACAAATTAGAGAATTAATAGCTCCCAACTCTTAGCACATCATAATTGAGAGATTAAATAACTCTATTAATACTGATACTGGATTTCAGCACAATAATATTTCAAAAACAAATTTCAACGAACAATGCGAGGGCATGTTAAGGCAAAGTTATTCTAGTGAGTAACACCAATAATAATACACTAAATAAATTCAAATCAAGCATCAATTGCCAATCTCGGAATTTAAACAATAATACGAGGGGGTAGTAAAAAGATTAAGAAGAATAGTTTACAAAAATAAATTCCAATAAGAAATAACAGCAGTAGAAATCTATGAACATTTTACTCACACTGTGATCCAATAGAAAGATTACGAAAGAACGAATCCTACCGAAGACGATGGTAGTGGGATTTATGGCGGCGTTCTGGTCTGCTCTTGGTGCCGGTCACCGATTCGGTTCCAGGGTATCTTTTTGGTTACACAAGATGTAAGTTACCGAATCCGTGTTGAAATTTACTACATGTTCCACAAATTTTACCAAAGGAATCATAAGTATATTTACGAGGATATCCTTACAAAGAAAATGAAAGAAGAAGTTTGATGTTTATTGATAATTGTAAAAGAAATTTGCAATCAGATTCTGAATTGAGTTAAATTATTCATTCTTTTATTCCCAATTACTAGAAAACCTTGTATAATGACATTCAGCGTAATTAAATTGTTTTACTGTTTTACCTTTAATAATATTTTCAAACTATAACAAAAAAATTCATAATAAAATATGTCAGCATAATAAAATGAGAGAACTAAAACTTAATAAAGTAAAAGTACAAAAACATAAAATAAATTTATTTATTTAAACTACACACTTTAAACCATCACACAACTTTCTAAACATACAACAAAATCAATAATCAAAATATCAAAATTTATTAAAAGAAGAAAATTAAATTCACTTTGCAGTTTGACATATGATTAAGGTTAAATCATTTATAAGGTTTCTATTTATTTCAATTTGATCTTTGTTTGTTTTTTTATTTCAATTGAATTTTTAATGGTGAAAGATTGATGCAATTAGACTTTTGTTATTAAATTAGTTGAATAACCTTAAATATCACCTGACATGTCACGTTGATATGGTGTAAAAAAAATATGTGACAGATTCTTAGTAAGGTGGATTTTGTTATTTTTAAAATAAGGATTAATAATTATTATAATTCTTATTTATGTTGGATTTTTTTAAATAAGTTTTTTTCTTATTTTTTTTTTTCAATTAGGTCTTTAAAAGTGGAAAATTGAAGTAATTGACTTCTTGCCATTAAATTGGGTTAACATGGTTAATTTTAGGTGACATGTATGTGAGGTGGATTAATTTAAAAACGTGTCATATGTAGAGCCTCTTAGATAAAAAAAATGTTTAATTAAAAGATTAAAAACAAAAGGGTTTCTACAATTAAGCTTGCATGTTCTTCCAACAAAGATCACTTTGTGGTTTTGGATGAGCAAAAATCCAAAGGGAAAACTTGCACATACTCCCTCAATTTGAGGAGCAAGTAAAGCATAATGCCGACAAAAAATTCCAAAGTGAAACTACAACACAAACGAGCATAACGAAGGACTCTTTTTTAGTGTTCATGTCTTTGATAGCCATGACTAATTCAATCCCTGCAAACAGTAAAAGCACCCTAAGAATCCCAATCGGAACCAACTTTGAAATCGTCCTAGGTAATCTTAACGAAGGAAATCTTTGAAGGCCCAAACCTAAGATCTCTGAAAATGGAAGGGTCGCGAACAAAAGAGAAGATGATGGCCATGGAAGATGGTCGTGCCAACTGGGTTTTGCAATTAAGGTTCATCACGAAGGAGGTTGCGATTTTGATCTAGGTTTCTGATTTAATCTCCTGCAAGTTGCTTGCGATTGACGAAGGATGAGAAGATGCAGCAGCACACGTCATGGTGAAGTTGGTTCGTAAATCGCAACGCCACTAATAGGTTTGCGTCGCGAAGATGGTGGAGGTGTGAATTGGTGAGCTTGAAGGCGTGCGAATTTGAGTTTTCTGTTGGTCTGTTGTGAAGCGTAATTAGGGTTCCTGAGTTTGTGAAAATTGGGATTTCTCTGCATGTCTGTTGTGAGGTGCGATTCATTGTAATTTGGGGTTGATTTTTGGGTTTTCTTTCGCAGGCTTGATGCATAGGGAAAAATATTTAGGGGTGGTGCTTCATCGTAATGGAGGATGACCCTTTTTCTTAATTTTTTTAATTAAACATTTTCACCTAAGAGAATCGGCTCATTAAAATAATTCACCTCACACTGACACGTCACTTGAAAGTTAACTCCGTTAACCAAATTTAACGGCAAGGAGCCAATTACTTGAATTTTTCACTTTTAGGGACCTATTAAAAAAAAAATAAGAAAGAGACCAACATAAATAAGGACTACGAGAATGATTAAACCTTAAAATAAAAAATTAAAAAGTTTCTTTTTCCATCTAGAACCAAAAAGCTTCATCCTTCTTCATTAATGGTGGTAATAGCCTAAACAGAACCATCGTCAACCACCAGATTTGGTGAAACATTGACAATAGCGAAGGTAACATTGCTTCTCCATGATACCCAAACCAGCAACGACAATGAGAATAATTGTGCCTCCATCATCTTCCTCATAAAAAACGCGACTTCACCAATGTCTCACGCTTGCAAAAACAGACCCAGGTTCGTTTAATCACAAATTAATGAACAGTTCACGAGTCTCATCATCCATCTTCTCTTGCGAAACATCAACTTCAAAACGCATAAGCCAAATTGTGGAAGCCATCGCGTTTCCAAATCACGCTGCCATGGGAACCACCTGCAGAAAACTAGAAACCAGCATTTGTTCGTCCACCACATGTCTCGCGTTAGCAACCATCACAATCCCCAATTTCACTCAATCAATCCCCAATTTGGATGATAGAACCCGATAAACCTTGATTTCATGAAATGCAAATTCCCTAAAAAAATCTCAATTTGATTTTAATTATATTTTCATGAATTCTGATGTTTAAAATATCAAAAGGACGAAAAAAAAGAAATGAAATAAGAGCGGGTGAAGGAGTTAAGTTAGAGATCTGTTTCTAGACCTTGAAGTCACTTCCGGGATTAGCTTGATTTGGGCTAGGAAATCCTTTTCTTTGTAGGTGATTGCCACCATTAATGGAGGAAGAAGAAGTTTTTTTTGGTTTTTAATGAAAGAAGAAGTTTTTTAATTTTTAATTTTAAAAATAACAAAATCCACCTAACTAACCATCTCACTTTGCCATTGATTTTAATTACACCATATCACTTTGCTACCTCAATTCACATTTAACGCCCTTAAGCCAATTTAACAGAGGGTCTAATTGCATAAATAGAAGAACTCAATTGGAATTAAAAAAAATAAGTGAGGAGCCAAATTAAGACAAATCATCCTAAACAGAGAAATAAAAAATGATTTAACCTATGATTAAATACGATGCTAACATTTGACAATATAGGCCTTTTGCACTCTTTTATCAAGTATAGACTATAATATAAGAAAATTATCAATTTGCTTTTTTTATTTATTTGACATTTTTGTTTGTTTCAAATCTCAACCACCTTGATGTTCTAAATAATTGTCTAAGAAAAAACAAAATGTGTCATCATGCAGGACGGAAAAAAAGAGCATATCCACAAGTTCAAAAGACGTTGAGAGCGCATAAGAGCTCCAATGAAAGCGTCATTGACGACATAATGATCGCTTGACCAAGACGATCAAAATCATGTAATCATCGGTCGAAACTATAACTCCGATAATGACAGCGATAGATGATGGCGTCGTCGATGGCGGTAGACGATGATATCACGTAGAATATAGTGAAAAACTATGTATAAGATTAATCTCCGCTTATGTATAAAGATAGGATCCTCCAATTTTAATAGAAGAAATATGAGTTAAGCCCAAAATACAAATAAAAAACACATTAAACAAAGATAAAGATAAAGATAATATATCGAACAACATATAATAATTATATATAATTATTAATATATATTATTCTTGTATATTATTATAAATTTTATTATTATTATTATTATTATTATTATTATTAACATTATTAGTAATAATAATAATATTATTATTATTATTATTACAATAACTATCATTATTATAACATAATTGTATTATAATTAGTATTATTGTAACATCCCAAAAATACAGTATAAAAACTATACAAGAGAAAAATCACATATTCATAATATTCCATATCAGTCTTACAAAAGATGAGACTTACGCTTATGGCCGAACGACCTTACAAGATAACGGGAAAATTAAAACTGTACAAATATGCAATCTAGACTGAACAGTTTACAAAAGACGTACCGAACGGTCATAGAAAATAAGAAAACAACAAATGACCGAACGGTTATCACACAAAGAAACTAACTACTGACTGAACGGATCTACTGTTCGATCTTAACTTCTACCTCGACCAAACTTTCTTCTTCCAGTGCCTCTTCCAGCAAAGCTTCTCCTTCTACTCACATCCACACGGATGATCATTGAAACAGAAGGACAACCACCGAATGCACAAAACGGACAAGACAGAAAATAGGGTAAGCTTATGTAATTTAATTCAATTATCAACATATATTTCACTCAATCAATTTAAACAAGATAACTCATTAACTCTTTCATGCAAAGCCTAAGACTAGACTCTGACTGTCCGGACTGTATGAATTCTGTGTAGCTACGACGTTCGTGCACCCGGGTGATGTAGTAATTGTGATACCCTCAACAGCTGCCACCCGAGGTTAGTCCGTTCTGCCCAAATTAATCATAAGGACTAGGACCTCCTGCCATTCCCACACATGACTTACCCTTCTCTATGTGAGAAACGAGTAATCACGGAATATCAGGATGAACCGCCAGCTTAGCATGCCCACATTCATACTTTACCAATTCCAATATACATTCATGTGATATTCCTCCCCAAAATACTCGTTCATAACCGAAGTCATTTCATCCATATCATATTCCATCATCTTTCATTTTCAAAACCTCAAATCGAACAAATTTGAATACAGATCCCATAGGATACCAAATACCGACCGTTAATCTTCAACCCCGAACGAGACCGAACACTTGGAGTGAGACCGAGAGGTCTCCAGTTCCAAAATTGATCAAAACTGAGAGAGATACTATCGGAGTTGAGAAAGACACCGATTACAATAATATTTCTCAAAGACTAATAAAATCGAACGTTATTTACAAGGTGGGCCAATTTAATGAACTGACTCATGAGAGTTTAGACCGAACGCCAATAAGCCTAGGCCGAGTACTAAGACTCTAGGCCAAACACCATAGAAACTGATACTGTAGGACATCGAATAATAATAAGTGACGGAATTATATGAAGAAACCGAACGCTATAAATACTTAGCTTATTTATGAGTTTAACATCAAGGAGAACAAGTGCTAGTCGAAGACCGAGCACTGTAGAGACCGAACGCTATTAGTTTTGGCCGAATGCTCTTATTTAAAAATTAAATTACAGAATCAAGGTCGAGCGCTTGGTTTAAGACCGAGCACCACTTAGTACGAGCACTTGGCATAAGACCGAACACTACTTAGTACGAGCACTTGGTGTAAGACCGAGCACTACTTAGTACGAGCGCTTGGTGTAAGACTGAACACTACTAAACTTATAGAATAAAGGCTTGATAAATATAAGATACCATTTAACTAGTGTTTAAGAATGAACGAAATATATACAAATACATATAGATATACTTAAGTTTATAACAGAATACCAAGGAACGAATATCCTTGGTTTAACGCTTATATACAAATATTACTAAACGAAGACGCTCGGTTCTCAACTGAAATTCCATCCAAATGAAAGAATCCAGTTCCAACCGAGTCCACAGGAAAACCGAACGGTCAAAGACCTTCAGTGACGAACATAAATTTTCATATGGAATTATATACTTAGAATTCTTTATATCAATTCATTTCTCAACATCTATCTTCATAATTTCATACATCCATATCATAGTAAATATTCATACTTCATACAGTCAAAACATAGCAACAATCATATTTCATATTCATTCAGCAAATCAACGAACATGCATCCATTCAAAACGAACATAAAATCAAATTATATAAGCTTCCCTTACCTCTTAACGTGACCGAACGCTCACAGAGGCAGAATACGGGTTCACCTCTACCAGTCTTATACACTTAGAGCCCACCGATTTAAAACTAAACCAAATTCAAGACCAAAGTTTCTATCAGAATGAGTGATAGATTGTCGTTGAAGCTAATAAATTAATACTACTTTTCAAGGGAACTTCAGTATTGCCAAGTAGTATTTAAGAAAGTAGATAGGGTTAACGTAACCCTGAGTCGTCTCCCAACGAACACGGAATTGCTTTCGAATATCTGATTCTTATGAATGCAATGCTTATGAATGCAATGCTTATGAATAAAAGTAATGGTTTAAGAATGTTTAAAGAACAAATAAGAAACTTAAAAACAGTTACGATGAAATAGGCTAATTCCACTGCTTTTCCAAGATAGATTCATCATCGGTTATTCACGGATAATTGTTCAATTGATTATTGTTTAAGTTTCAAATTAATTAAAGTACATTATTAATTAATTTGAGGGCGATCATGCATTTAACCAAAGTAAATTCTCAATCAAATGCAAAACCTTTCTAGATTATTCACAATAAATTCAACCAAAGTACATTCTCGATCAAATTTTATTGTGTTTAATCATGTCTATTCTTAAATCTCCTAACCAAATTAAAAGCTAATCAATCAAAGTAAATTCTCAATTGATTATAGTTGAAATTATTACTAATCAACCAAAGTACATTCTCAATTGATAGTAAAAATCATTTAATCATATGAAAGTTCCTAAATTAAATCAAAGTAAATTCTCAATTAAACCTAGAAACCCTAGAACTCATATAATCAATATGCATGTAGATTCAAACACATTATGATGCAAAAATCTTTGCTTTTAACAAGATAGAGAGATGAAAGACATAGAGAGAACAGCTTAAATCAATAATCAAAGTAAACAATTGCATTAACTGAACGTAACCTCAGAATCCGTCATGGAATTACAGCAGAATAGCCCTAGATGCTTAGCTCTCCATGAATGGAGTTGAATACAAGATGAAAGAAAAGTGAGAGGAGTATGAGAGAATGAATTAAGTGAAGTGAAGTCCTCTGGGTCTCTTTAAATAGGCTTGATTGGGCTTGGACTCTGAATATTCAGTTGATAGAATCTTTTATCTTATATCTTCCAAATAACTAAAAGATTTAAATAATTATAACATTATTTGGAAGATATTTTCTGTTGATATTCCCAATTTAAATTAATTCAACAACTGAATTTTATTTTTTTATCTTTTTTGACTTTCTAAAATTACACAAATGCCCTGAAATTTCCTCTATCTGCATTTTAGCCCCAACTGAATTATTCAAAATTGCACCAGAACCCCTGTTGACCAGCTTTGACCAGACTTAAGCAGTGTTGACCAGCTTTGACTGAGGAAGGGCGCGGCCAATGAGAGCTTGCCACGTGTCAGCCCTTTCCCACCCAAAATTAGGGTTTTGCAAATTGGGGGAAAGGGCTTCCCCCTCCACCTCTGCCGCGAATCTGATGCAGGTCCGGTGACGAAGCGGATGGCTCTCGTTGATGATGGAGGCGCGACATTGGCAATGCGGCATTGATGCGAAGAAGATGATGGATGGTGGTGAAGGTCGCTGTTTTGATGTGCGCGACGTTCGCGATTCGAACTCGCGATTTTTGGGTTGGTGATGTTTCTCTGCATTTCAGGTTTGATGGCGGAAACGGTTGAAGTCTCGCGGTGGCTTGTGAGAAAGAAGATGTTGGCCGCCATTGAGGAAGGTGGAATCGCGACTCTGGGTTTTGTGATTTTTCTGAGTGTAGGTGGTGAACATTAACGGAGGCCATGCGGCGTGGTGGCGCCATGGAGAAGAAGACTTGTGCGATGGTTGATGGTGGCCTGTAGTGTCGCGGCGGCAACACGGTGAGGAGCGTGAATCGTGGTGGCAAGGTGCGAGAATGATGGAACGACGTGATGAAGATGACTGTGCCGTGTGAGAAACGTTGTATCGCGACAGCCATGGAGATGCGAAGAAGATGAACGGAGGTTGGGGATGATGCGGGACGGAGGCGGAGCGGCGCGGCAAGGTTGCGGCAGCGGCGGAAGCGGAACGGCGGCTAGGGTTTCAGTGGGTGGAAGATGATGCTCATGTGTTAGGGCTGATGTGGCGACATGTGGTTGGCTAGGTCTGTGTGGGTAGGATTTGGACACGTGGCATGATCTGGTGGACTCTAGCTTAGGAGGGGTATGGGTAGGGAAATTTAGGAGGTGTATTTAGAATAGGGTTACTGTTTGGCTTAGTATTGGGCCTGTTTAAGAGAAGAGGGGTGTATGTAAGGAAATTGGGAGGTGCAAGGGTAAAAGTTGCATGTTTGGCCCATCTATACATTATTTTCCAAATAAAACCTGATTTTGGGCCTTGAATTGCCATTTGGACCAATAAAACTTATATTCTCAGCTGCACAAATAAACATTAGAACATCTAAGAATAATTTATGCGCTAAAACTTACTTTTTACCTCTCTTTATTTCCCAAACCCAATAATTTCAATCATCACAAATTCACTTAAAATCAACCATTTAAACACAATTATCCCATCAAAATTTTAATTTTCAAACATAAATGTGAGCATAAATATGCACTCATCAATGAGATAATACATTCATGCAACCAGAAATCTGAGTTTGCATGTGAAAGGGAACTAACGTTCTAGGGGGAAAGCAATTCACCGGCTTAAAACCACAACTCGATCGGTTTAAATGAAAGCCCTTGACGCCGGGAGAGTTCAAACGGTGCCTGAGTGGTGATCGGAAGAAGAAATGATGAGAATCCTTAGAGAGAAGTAAGAGCTTTTTAGAAAGAAGGAGGAGAGAATGGAAGTTTCAGAAATCTGGGGAAGAAGGGTGCATGCAGAAGGTGGCGTGAAATTTTGAAAACTTTGAGTTTTACTCCTACCGTCAAAGTCGAACGGCCCCTCAGCTGCTCACACATGCCTTCCACTTTCTGATTTCCAGATCCCCTTTGCTTGACACTTGGCTTCCACTACTTGGGGTTTTTAGTGGATTTTAATAAGTTCTGACATCCCCCCTAACTACAAAAATTTTCGTCCTCGAAAATTAAAACTTACCAGAAAACAGACGAGGATACAAGTCTCTCATGGCATCTTCCACTTCCCATGTAGAGTCGTCCGTCTTCTTGTCCCAGACCACTTTAACTAATCTGATGGCTTTTCTCTTGAGTTGTTTGGTTCGGCTATCTTCAATGCGTACTGGATGCATCTCTACCAAACGGTCTTCACGAATTCGAACGTCTTTTAACTCCAACACATGAGAAGGATCCGCGATATATTTCCGGAGTTGGCATACATGGAAAACTGGGTGAAGGTTGGATAGTAGAGGAGGCAAAGCTATCTCGTAAACCACTGGTCCGATGCGCCTTAAGATCTGATACGGGCCAATGAATTTGGGAGACAACTTCTTAGGACGAACGACTCTGCCCACTCTAGTAGTTGGATTCAGTCTAAGAAAGACATGATCTCCTGCAGCGAACTCCAAAGGCCTTCTCCTCTTGTCGGCATAGGACTTCTGCCTGCTTTTAGACGCTTTCAATATTTCTTGAATCACCTTTACCTTCTCGGTCGTCTGCTGAATAAGTTCAGGTCCAGTCAACACCTTTTCTCCTTCCTGGAACCAATAGAGAGGGGTTATGCATTTTCTTCCATATAAAGCTTCAAAAGGAGTCATTCCAATGCTGGACTGGAAACTGTTGTTGTAGGTGAATTCAACTAACGATAAGACTTCATCCCAGACTCCCAAGTGATCTAAGACGCACGTCCTTTATAAATCTTCAAGTGTCTGGATGGTCCTCTCAGATTGACCGTCCGTCTAGGGATGGTACGCTGAGCTCATTTGCAGTTTGCTACCCAATTCACTTTGCAGGGACTGCCAAAACTGAGACTTAAATCTTGTATCTCGGTCAGAGATGATGTTGGACGACACTCCATGTAACCGAACGATCTCGTTGATGTAAAGTTGTGCAAGCTTTGCCATAGACATCTTCAGGTTGACAGCTAAGAAGTGTGCACTCTTTGTTAGCCGATCCACTCTAACCCAAATGGAGTCATGATTCTTGACCGTACGGGGTAAGTGGGTCACGAAATCCATAGAAATGTTGTCCCACTTCCACTCAAGAATCTCCAGCTGCTATAGTAGACTGCCCGGTCTTTGATGCTTTGCCTTTGCTCGTTGACAAGTTAGACAAGATGCCACAAACCGAGCGACATCACTCTTCATTCTTAGCCACCAAAAAGACTTCCTGAGATCTTGATACATCTTAGTCATGCCAGGATGCATGCTAAGATGACTTTGATGTCCTTCCTCAAGAATTATCCTCTTCAACTCGCCATCATTCGGAACACACGTCCTATCTCTGTATCGTAGGAGATCGTCCGTTCCAGTATTGAAGTACTTGGCTTTGTCTGTACCGATTGAGCTCAAGACCTTTTGCAGGTCTTCGTCAGTCGACTGCTTTTCCTTGATTTGGTCAAAGACGTCACTAGATATTCTAAGGGTACAACACCTTATACCGCTCGAATCTAAATTGAACTGCAACCTTAAGTCCCTAAAACTTTCAACCAGACTTAGCTCTTTGACCATCATTGTCGAAACATGAACTGCTTTTCTGCTTAAGGCATCCGCTACCACATTAGCCTTCCCAGATGATAAAGCAGTTCAAAATCATAGTCCTTCAAGAACTCAAGCCACCTCCTTTGCCTCATATTTAATTCTTTCTGATCAAAGAAGTACTTGAGACTCTTGTGATCGCTACATACTTGAAACGTAGCCCCGTACAAGTAATGCCTCCATATCTTCAATGCAAAGACCACTACTGCCAATTCCAGATCATGAGTAGGGTAGTTCTTCTCATGTACCTTCAGCTGCCTAGAAGCATATGCCACTACCCTCTTCTCTTGCACAAGAACACACCCCAAACCTTGGTAAGAAGCATCGCAGTAGACTTCGAACGGTTTGGCCGTGTTCAGAATAACCAAAACCGGAGCGCTCGTCAACTTCCGCTTTAGTTCTTGGAAACTAGATTCACACTGATTGGTCTATGCGAACGGGTGATCTTTTCTGGTCAAATGAGTCAACGACGCTACTATCTTAGAGAATCCTTCAATAAACCTTCTATAGTAGCCCGCTAGCCCCACAAAACTTCTAACTTCAGTGACCGAACGGGGACTGTCCCATTCCAGTACCACTCGCACCTTAGCCAAATCCACCGAGATACCTTCTGCCGAGATTACGTGCCCCAAAAACTGTACTTCCTTCATCCAGAATTCACACTTGGATAACTTGGAATATAACTTCTTTTCTCTCAACACACCAAGCACTATCCTAAAGTGTTCTTCATGTTCTTCACGACTCTTGGAGTAAATTAGGATATCATCAATAAAAACGACCACAAACTTGTCAAGGAATGGTCTAAAAATGTGATTCATGTAGTCCATGAATATGGCAGGAGCATTAGTAACACCGAACGACATTACTACGTACTCGTAGTGACCATATCGAGACCTGAATGCAGTCTTCTAAACGTCTCCTTCCTTAACCAGAATTTGGTGATATCCTGATCCCAAATCAATCTTCGAAAATATAGTAGCCTCATGCAATTGATCCAACAGATCATCAATCCTTGGCAAGGGGTACCTGTTCTTGATAGTCAACTTGTTCAACTGTCGATAGTCCACACACAGTCGAGAGCTACCATCTTTCTTCTTCACTAACAATACTGGAGCTCCTTAAGGTGACACACTTGGCAGAATGAACTGCTTGTCCATTAAATCTTCAATTTGCTTCTTCAGTTTGGCCAACTCGGCTGGAGACATCAGGTATGGCGCTATAGAGACGGGCCCTGCTCCCGACACCAAATCAATTGTGAACTCTACCTCGCGAGGGTAAGGTAGTCCGGGTACTTCTTCTGGAAAAACGTCTGAAAATTCATTCACAACTGATCGTTCTCCACTTCGCTCGCGACTAACCGCTCGGTCATAACTCAACTCCTCGAGCACTTCGTCTGTATGCGTCATTATCAGAAAATAGTTGGCACCTTCCATGATATCTTCTCTTAGTTGACCGAGCGTTATCGAATTCTCTTCTTCTTCATCAGGGAATACTAACTTCTTCTCACCACAATCTATGAGAATGTGATTGGCAGCCAACCAATCCATTCTTAAAATCACCTCCAATTCTTTTAAAGGTAAACAGATAAGGTTTACTTTATATCTACGCCCTTCCACCTCAATAGGACATCTAATGCACATAGTAGACGTCGTAACCTCACCAGCCGCTGGAGTTGACACCACCAAGTCAAACTGCATCTTACTCTCAATCAATCCCAGTTTCTCAACGCACGCCTTCGAGATGAAGGAATGTGTTGCCCCCGAGTCAAATAACACACAGCAAGAAATACCATACAACAAGCAAGTACCGATAATGAGGTTACCTGAGTTTGTTGCCTCAACACCAGTTATTGCATAAACTCAACCGACCGCTTGTGCTCGGCCACCACCTCTCGGTTGATTTCTTCCAGCATTCGGTGGCCTCATCACTTCTCGCCTTCCATGTTACACTCGCTCTCCAGATGACCATTCCTTCTACACCAAGCGCAAAACTTTCCTCCCACTAGTTGAGGACATGACGACCGGTATGGGGTCCTCCACATTGAAAAAAAGTTACGGTCCCCTACTGTCCAGACTGACTGACCGCAATCAAAGACTGGGAAGGAGACCTACCAGAACTTGCGGGTAGTGCAGGACGAGAATAAGGGGTCCTCCTCTGACCTGAAGTGTTTCTTGAAAGAACGGGTCCTCGAGCCGTCTGCTATTGTTGCTTCTTCTGCTGTTCGACCTCTTGAATGTTCTTCTCCATTACCTTGGCTCTCTCCACCATGGCAGGAAAAGACTTAATGCATAGGCTTTAAATCAGTACTTTGAGATCGCTTCTCAATCCATTCTCGAACTTCCGACACTGCCATTATTCACTGTAGCCATAGTATTAAACCTCACTAAATGCTTGAACTTGTTGGTGTATTCCGATACTGACATTCCGCCTTGCACCAACTGAAGAAACTCTACCTCTTTAGCGAAACGAACACTGTCTGGGAAATACTCCTCATAAAACTTTCTTCTGAAAACTTCCCATGAGATAGGATTTCGACCCTCTTCTAGCATCATCTTCACACTACTCCACCAATGACTGGCCTCCCCAGTCAAGAGATACTCTATGAATGCAAGTTTATTGTCATTAGGGCACCTCTTGGCATTGTAGATCCGCTCCATATCACGTAGCCACTAATCGGCCTCATCAGGAAAGCACTTCCCATTGAACTTGGCAGGGTGATGTTGAAGAAAACTCTCCAAACTCCATTCGGTTTGGTGATTCCCAGAGGAAGTGGACGCCCCAACTGTATTCCTAGTGGCTGCTAATATCTCCACTAACTGCCTTTGAGTTACTTCAGCGTTCGCTCTAGCAGCCTCTAAGCTTTGTAGAGCCATCGTATTTTGCTGTACTAGAGCAGCGTTATGTTGTTGTAGAGCCTCTATCATTGACTCTAGGAATCTAGTGTTATCATATGAATCCCGATCGATAGGTTGAGGAGGAGGTCTAGGAGCCATCTCTTCTCTGAGAAGCAGAGAAAAAGAAAACCATCAGATTAATTCAAAGAGTCAGAAACTACAAAATCGAACGTTGAGCACACAGCAAAAGCATAATATACTCATAACCTACAGTGTTCTTAAGGAACAAAACTGCTCTGATACCTTTAATGTAACATCCCAAAAATACAGTATAAAAACTATATAAGGGAATAATCATATATTCATAATATTCCATATCAGTCTTACAAAAGATGACCCGTACGCTTATAGCTGAACGGCCTTACAAGATAACGGGAAAATTAAAACTGTACAAATATGCAATCTAGACCGAACGGTTTACAGAAGACGTACCGAACGGTCATAGAAAATAAGAAAACAACAAATGACCGAACGGTTATCACACAAAGAAACTAACTACTAACTGAACGACTCTACTGTTCGGTCTTAACTTCTACCTCGACCAAACTTTCTTCTTCCAGTGCCTCTTCCAGCAAAGCTTCTCCTTCTGCTCACATCCACACGGATGATCATTGAAACAGAAGGACAACCACCGAACGCACAAAACGGACAAGACAGAAAATAGGGTAAGCTTATGTAATTTAATTCAATTATCAACATATATTTCACTCAATCAATTTAAACAAGATAACTCATTACCTCTTTCATGCAAAGCCTAATACTAGACTCTGAATGTCCGTACTATATGAATTTTGTGTAGCTACGACGTTCGTGCACCCGAGTGATGTAGTAACTGGGATACCCTCAACAGCTGCCACCCGAGGTTAGTCCGTTCTGTCCAAATTAACCATAAGGACTAGGACCTCCTGCCATTCCCACACATGACTTACCCTTCTCTACGTGAGAAACGAGTAATCACGGAATATCAGGATGAACCGCCAGCTTAGCATGCCCACATTCATACTTTACCAATTCCAATATACATTCATGAGATATTCCTCCCCGGAATACTCGTTCATAACCAAAGTCATTTCATCCATATCATATTCCATCATCTTATTTAAAAATTAAATTACAGAATCAAGGTCGAACGCTCGGTTTAAGACCGAGCACCACTTAGTACGAGCACTTGGCGTAAGACCGAACACTACTTAGTACGAGCACTTCGTGTAAGACCGAGCACTACTTAGTACGAGCACTTGGTGTAAGACTGAGCACTACTAAACTTATAGAATAAAGGCTTGATAAATATAAGATACCATTTAACTAGTGTTTAAGAATGAACGAAATATATACAAATACATATAGATATACTTAAGTTTATAACAGAATACCAAGGAATGAATATCCTTGGTTTAACGCTTATATACAAATATTACTAAACGAAGACGCTCGGTTCTCAGCTGGAATTCCATCCAAATGAAAGAATCCAGTTCCAACCGAGTCCACAGGAAAACCGAACGGTCAAAGACCTTCGGTGACAAACATAAATTTTCATATGGAATTATATACATAGAATTCTTTATATCAATTCATTTCTCAACATCTATCTTCATAATTTCATACATCCATATCATAGTAAATATTTATACTTCATACAGTCAAAACATAGCAACAATCATATTTTATATTCATTCAGCAAACCAACGAACATGCATCCATTCAAAACGAACATAAAATCAAATTATATAAGCTTCCCTTACCTCTTAACGTGATCGAACGCTCACAGAGGCAGAATACGGGTTCACCTCTACTAGTCTTATACACTTAGAGCCCACCGATTTAAAACTAAACCAAATTCAAGACCAAAGTTTCTATCAGAATGAGATAATACATTCGTGCAACCTTAAATCTGAGTTTGCATGTGAAAGGGAACGAACGTTCTAGGGGGAAAGCATATCACCGGCTTAGAACCACAACTCGATCGGTTTAAATGAAAGCCCTTGACGCCGGGAGAGTTCAAACGGTGCCTGAGTGGTGATCGGAAGAAGAAATGATGAGAATCCTTAGAGAGAAGTAAGAGCTTTCTAGAGAGAAGGAGGAGAGAATGGAAGTTTCAGGAATCTGGGGAGGAAGGGTGTATGCAGAAAGTGGCGTGAAATTTTGAAAACTTTGAGTTTTACTCCTACCGTCAAAGCTGAACGGCCACTCAGCTGCTCACACCTATCTTCCACTTTCTGATTTCCAGATGCCCTTTGCTTGACATTTGGCTTCCACTATTGGGATTTTTAGTGGATTTTAATAAGTTCTGACAATTGTTAACAATAATAATAATAGTATTATGATTATTATTACTATTAATACCAGTATTATATATATATATATATATATATATATATATATATATTTTGCTATATTTATTACATAATTTTATTACTACTAATAGTGTTATGATTAATAATAATAATAATATTATTATTATTTACAATTATTATTATTATATATTAATATTATTATTACGTAATAATAATAATATTGTTAACAATAATATTGTTAATAATAATATTAATGATAATAATATATAATAATAATGTTAATACTTGTGAGAACCTGATAAATTAATACACACTAATTCATTCTCTGATCACTATTTTAATGCACCGTGACACGTCAAAATGCACTCACACTTCCACTGCATGCGCCTGCCATGTGTCACGGTTTGAGCATTCTGAGAATGGTTAGTGGGAGACAAGTGGCGTGTGGAGGTTGGGGAGTTTATTCTGCAATGGGAAGAGAAAAATAATTCTGAAAAACTCTCCCTCTTCCTCCTGCATGCTTCATCTTCTTCTCAGAATTTCTGCTTCCAAATTCTCTACCCTCTCTCTAAACCGTTTTCATCTTTTCTCTAAGATAACTCACTATCAAACCTCTGATCTCATTTCAGACACCATAGAAACCTTCCCTGCACTGTGAACCTCATTCTGATCCGAACAGAATTGAGAACTGAACTGGTAAGTTCTCGTCTTTGCACCTTCGTCCATTTAGTTCCTGCAAACCAAAATTCTGGTTGCATGTATGAGTTAGAAGTCTGATCTGTTTACGGTTTTGGTGTGTTAGATTAAGTTGAAGTGGTTGAGTGAATTTCTGATAGAAAGCCGTGAGAGCACGAGAGAAACTCTAAGCCTTTGGAAGTGCACTGCTAGATCAGGTAAGGGAAGCTTATATGTTTAATTGATACTGTATGTTATATGTTCTGATTTGCATGTATGAAAAATCTGAAGTTTTAGCTGTTATGGAAGTTTTCTGATATCTGATATGATTTCTGGTTTTTGATTGATCTGTTATGAACGAACACTGCTCGTATGTATTATATGATGTTGATTTTGATTTAATTGCATGATTGATCTGATTATGTGTGAATGGAGTATGGTTATTGTATAGTTGGAATGATTAAAATGTTGAAATCTGTATGATGATGATGTTTACAGTGAATTAAATCTGGAATGAAAGTTATGAAGTTTATAAAATTGGAAATCTGGAAAATTCTGTTAAGATTGAAAAATCTGAAATTTCAAATCATCCCTTCTGATAAATGACGCTCGTCACTGTATGGTCTTAGACCGTTCGGTTTTCGGTAAAATAACTTAGATTGGGATTCTTTCATTTGGAAGGAAATCTGCTCATGAACGAGCGTCCCAAATTGAATGTCTGAGCGTTCGTCTAGCTCAGCAGTATTTAAATATTTAAAACTTTATGAATAAGTAACGCTCGGTCTTATACCGAAGCGTTCGTCCTAAATAGCGTTCGGCCTTCTGTTGAACGTTCGTCTTTGATAGCGTTCGTCCTTATGTCGAGCGTTCGTCCTTTATATTGTTCGGCCTTATGTCGAGCGTTCGTCCTTTATATTGTTCGGCCTTATGTCGAGCGATTCGTCATTCATAGCGTTCGGCCTTATGTCGAACGTCCGTTATTAATAATGCGTTCGGTCTTATCACGAGCGTCCATTCTAAATCTCGCTTGGTCTCATACCTCGCGTTCGTACTAATTGAATAATTATTTGATAAAATAGCGTTCGTTCTAAAGTATTAGACATTCATTATCCGTACGTCCGTTAAATCTCTGGCCTTAGTTTTCATTATGCAACCATCTTCAGATATGATTCTAATTATTCTTGACAATCCATTGTGTATTAAATCTGGTTCATATTTTTATCACAAATATTTTCTAAGCACCAGTACACTTCAAGTCGAGTCAGTTCATCTAACTGGCCAAATAGAAAATTACGTTTGTTGTATATTTCCCTGAGTATCCAGTAACTTTATTTGGACGTTCGTCCTACTTCTTCAATGGATTGAGCGTTCGTTATTTTTGACTCCTAAACTTAATGATGTAAAAGATGATGGAATATGATAAGTTAAAGTGTGAACACTATGAGAACTGAAATTATGATGTTGGATTTTGGACGAGCGTTCCAGGGAGGAACGTCATATATATATATTGAAAGATTGAGTTGGTAAAGTATGACTATGGTTAGCTAATGCTGGCTTGGTCCATCCTGATATTCCGTGATGCTCATCTTCACGTAGAAGGGAGTAGTCATGTGTGGGAATGGCAGGAGGTCTTTCGTATCCCTCACTTAGCAGGGGCGAAGGATTAACCTCGAGTGGCAGCTGTTGAGGGTATCCCAGTTACTACATCACTCGGGTGCAAGGACGCCTGTAGCTACACGGTTCATACAGTCCGGACGGTCTGTCTTATATATCTTTCTATGTTAAATTACATGAACAAGTTACTTGATGTGTGTGTGAATCGAATTACGAACTGTATGTGTGTTATATTAATTAAACAGTATAAGCTTACCCTTGCGTTTTCCATTTGTGTTGTCTATTGTCCATGTGTTTCCGTCTTGTCAAAATGCGATGATCATCCGTTGTGGATGTGAGCAGATGGTGATGCATCCCTTGAAGTCATGCTGGAAGAAGAAAATTTGGAGGATGCAAATCTGGTGGAAGTTGAAGTTAAAGCCGAGCCTTAGAGCGCTCCTTAGTTTAGTACTGTATATATATTAGTTTATTTTGGAACGTTCGGTTGTCATTTTTGTAAAACCGTTCGTTATTAGTGCTCGTTATTTTTGAGCTGAAATTTGTACTCTGGAACCTTAAGTTGTTCTGTTTTATTTTCTCTGTAATGGAATACGCTCGTTAATTGTACATCAGCCGTTAGGCTTTGAACCTTGGTTTCCTGTTAATATTAAGACTGTTTACTGTTCACTGTTAATTGTAATTAATTCTGAATTATGGTATTACTATATTTTGGGATGTTACAATACTGATAGTAATAATAAAATTATATAATAATAATAGTAAAAATAATAGAATTAGTATTATTGTTAGTATTATTATTTGAACTAATGTTACCATTGATATTAGTATTATTTGTATTTATTAGTATTAGGTGTCATTTGAATTTATAGATTACGGATTGCTTTTATTATTATTCTATTATTATTATTATTATTATTATTATTATTATTATTAGATTATTTGATATATGTATTAATTAATAATTATTTTAAGGAATAATTTTATTTCTTAAAATAATATTTATTTATATGGATAATAGATAATATAGATAACAATTTTATTTTAAGGAAAAACGGAAAATGAAATTTATCATTAAACAAAAAATTTACCACTTAATTAATTATTATACTAAAATAGTAATTTAAATTAATAATAATTACAGAATTACAATAATTGTTAAATTACAATTGTAGGTAATAGATGATTATAGATAATAAATAATAATTTTATTCTAATGAGAAATTGAAAATTAAATTTACCAATTAATTAACTACAAATTTACGCCTTAATTAATAATTATATAATAATAACTGGTTTACAAGAATGATTGAATTACAATTATAAATAATAGATAATTATAGATAATATATAATCAATAATATAGATAATAATTTGATTTTATTGAAAAATTGAAATTAAAATTTATCAGTTAAACAGAAATTTACCACTTAATTAATAATTATATTAATATTAGTAATTACATGTGTCACTTTTGTTTCGGTCGGATCTGGTCTGACCTTGTAAAAACACTCAAGAGTTTGCCGAAGACCGGGCGGACGTTGCCGAATCCCACGAACTGAACCAGACCGAGCGATTCTGTCTCTAGGGGGCACCAGAAGCTAGCGAGAATCGGACGGTTACCTCTTTGCTGAGGGTTGGACGCGCTTGGGAAGGGCCGAATAGGCTCTCTCGTCTTCAAGTCCTAGTTGTATTATTCGTTCTCCAAGTCGGGCGGTCGGGTACCTGATAAAGGCACTCCGACGCTTAAGTCAGTAATATGACCAAGCGGTCTGTAATGCGTGTATATATTGCATCGTAAGCAATCTCCCAGAAATCATACCTGAAACCTTTATTTATACTGTTTGTAATGGACTTTTACCTTTTGTGGGCCTGATAACAGCCCAATCATACCTTAATCTTCATTAAGGGCTTTAATGAGTCATTAGTGTTTAACCGTGTAGTCGACCTAGTGAGGGTCGGTCGGGACGGCCGGTCAAAAGGGTTGGTCGGCCAGGGACCTTGCAGGACCGCTCGGTCTATGTATGGTCGGTCCAAGGACAACGTTAGCTTGGACGCTCGGTCGTGATGGTGACTTGGGTGGGCGGCCTCGGGGAAATCGTTCAGTCTGTCTTGGGAGGGTCGTTCAGTCAAGAGGACCGTACAATACACAAGCCCCCCAAGTTGCTATCTAGCCGTTAACTATCTAGCCGTTTAACTTGCTAGATAGTTAACTTGCTCTCCAAAGGCTTCGACCTCTCGATCATTCGGCATTCATCCGTTCGGCCTCCATGGCCAAAGATCGACCTCCACAGGCCTGCACTTCTCTGCCACCCGTGGCATGCTCCGCTCGGTCGTCTACAAGTCGGCCTTCAAGGTAAGTTTTCTACCTCAACCATTTAGCCATTAGGCCCTCAGGTATTCAGCCATGTTTGGCATCCATCATTCGACATCCACAGCCTCACGCATTCGGCCTTCAAGGGCCCTACCCGTCTGACCACTGATAACAGTTGAAAAACTGTTATTTTCATGATTAAAATAGACACTAAAAGCAACCTTTACACTTAGAAACTAGCTTGAAATCATGCTTTTCTGTATATTTTTGGAAATAAGAGAGCTGGACAGGTTTATGCTTGATTTCAGTGTTTTTGTGCAGGTTTTAAGGTGAATTTGGTAAAAGAAGTGAAGAAGGAGAGAGATGAAATCAGAAAAGACAATAAAAAGTGCAAAAGGAGAAGCCGAAGTCACCGCTCAGCGGCAGTTTACCGCTGAGCGGCACTCAGGAGTTTGCGGGAGGTCCGCTGAGGGGCAAAATGGCCGCTGAGGGGAGAAAACAAGTCACGCAATCACCGCTGAGCGGTAGTTTACCGCTGAGCGGGACTTTAATGGGCTTGGACTTGACTTTTTGTAATTTACGAATGATACATAAGCTTTAGGGTTTCCTAGGGTTAGGTATCTCTGGCTGGAACGAGGCAAACACTCTCTCTACCACCCCTTTGAAGGAGGATCTTGGATGCTGAGGCTTCCGCTTCACCTTTTTAGGGTTTATTCTTTCATTCTTTCATTGTAATTCATCTAGGTTCACCATGAATATGGTGAACTAACCTCTTTATGTTTGTTGGGGAATCAATGTAGTCTTGTGAAACTCTCATATGGAATCTGTTTTTACATCTTTTAATTAAGACTTATGCTTTCTTTCATCATTAGTTAGGGTTTTTCCTCTTTGTTTAATGCTTGCATGGTTTAACTCATTCGATGCATGATTATTGGTTTTGTCGATACGGGAACGTACGGGGAAGTCTAGATCCGGGGAATTTCTCCCAATTTTATATTGGTTGTCGTTAAGCTCCTGTACTTATGAACTAATCATTAGGAATGCTAGGAATTGTATGAACTCGTGATTAGGGAGAAGCCTTCTGGAAAGGTACATTAGAGAGTGGCATTAACAATGGTGATTTGATCGTTGAATTCCTAAAATATATGAGAGTGGATAAGATGAAATTGAACCCCAACAACATATCCATACATAAATTTCATTGAAAGTGTTTATCTTTTGCTTTTTGCCATTGATCACAATTCATGCATACATGTTTATTTTCTGTCTTGCATTTTAAACCCCAATTAATTCGTTTGTAAGTCTTAGTTAATTAAGAAATCACATAACTAAACTAGGCCGTGAGTCCTTTGGGAAGAACGATACTTGGTCTTACCAAGTTTTATTACTTGAACGATTCGGTCATACTTGCCGATTGAAAACAAGTTTGTGACATCATAATTTGGTGTTCATAAATTTGTCCATCAACCACCTCGGCTTTCGAAGGCCTCAAACGTTCGGCCTCGGCTCGCCCTCAGCTTCTCGGCCTGACAAGATCTACCGTTTGGCCCTCGACCGTCTCGGCACCCAACATTCAGCCCTTCGACATCAAGTTCTTGGCCAGTCTACCTCGACTTCTAGGCCATCTCGGCCTCTACTGCTCGGACTTCATAGGTTTCCAGTTCTCGGGTACCTATAGCCTCCTCCATTCGGCCTTACGATGGCCTCAAGTACTCTCAAATCTGGCCTTATAGGTACTCTGCCGACTGTTCGGCCTCTAATGCCCGGCTAGTCAACACAACAAATCGGTCACGACCGCTCTACTGATTGGCCTCATTCGCACGGCCATTTAGTCTTCACCATTCGATCGATCAGCCTAGTACGTTCGGTCATTAGGCCCAAGCTTTTGTGATTGGCCATTCGGATTCAGCCGCTCGGCCATACCTTGGTCTTAGGTAATTCCATAATCTAGCCTTGCAGGCACTTACCAAATTTGGCATCATATTTTCAGGCTTCGCAGATATTCAGCCAACAATTCGGCCTCCAAAGGCTTCAACTTCTCGGCCAATTCTAGCCTCAGGGACTCGGCCTCCAGAGGCATCTATCGTTCGACCATACTAATCAGGTACGTCCTTAAACTAGGCCACCAGGTACATGGGAAAAATTGGCATCGACGTCAGATTGTTTGGCCGTATGGTCTCTAGTACAATCGTCATCCGATCTCAACGACCACACAAAGCCCAAGTTGGTGAACGGAGTTTCACTCCTGTCAACTTGGCCGGGCAGTGAACGGCGAGTTCTTTACTGAACCACTGCTGGCCGACTCCAGACAAAGCCCAAGCTGATGAACGGAGAGTTCTTTCCGAAGGAGCACAGTCAGCTTGGCCCGGGCAGTTAACGGGGAGTTCTTTACGAAGAACCACTATCGTCCGGCGTGACCACAAGCCCAAGCTGATGAACGGAGAGTTCTTTCTGAAGAACCACAACCGTCCAGCGTGACCACAAGCCCAAGTATATGCGCCGGAACACTATGTCAACCCGGCTGGGGCGTTCCAAAGGTCCACAACCGATCGGCCTCCTAGCCTCAATCTCTCGACCTCTGCGGCCTCTACCTCTCGACCTCCCAAGGCCCCAACCGTTCGGTCTCAAAGTGGCCTACTAAGGCCTTAGCCGTTCAATATCAGCAGAGCCTCCAGAGGCCCCAACCGTTCGGCATCCAAAGGACCCAACCATTCAGTCATCGATGGTTCTGTCGTCCGGCCTCACTATAATCTTCGACTTCAAAGTCTTCCATGGCCTCATTGTAACTTAGCGAAATTGGGCAGCATTAATCCGGTGGTCCATCCTCGAACGATCGGCCATTCGACCTCATTACCTCGACCATTTAGCCTCAAACTCTTAGCAAGATTTGGCAATCCATTCAATGTCGGCCATTCATAAGGCCTTCAACTTCTCGGCCCGGAATGGCCTCATTCCTTTGGCCGATCAGCATCGCTCTTTTGGCCGGTCGGCCTTGACCTCTCGGCTTGTCGGCCTCTACTCCAGCATTTGACCTTGGCCACTCGGTCATATCTTGACCGTGCCGGTAAATTCTGAATCTGTCTTGCAGGTACTTTGCCAAAATCATGGCATCAACCGTTCGGCATCCGATGGCTTGCACCATTCGGCCAAGATCTCGGTCGATCGTTCGACCTCTCCATCATTTGAAAACTCAGCCATTCGGCTTCGAAAGGCCTCTACTTCTCGAGTTTCCTAAGGCCCCACCGTTCGGCCAAATCTGGCCTCAGGGATTCGGCCTCCAAAGGCCACAATTTCTCGGCCTCCCGTGGCACCTACCGTTCGATCATATCTTGACCTCCAGGTTGACATCCCTGGCCGACCACCCCTTCTGACCGGCCGTCCGGACCGACCCTCATTAGGTCGACTACACGGTTAAACACTAATGACTCATTAAAGCCCTTAATGAAGATTAAGGTATGATTGGGCCGTTATCAAGCCCACGAAAGGTAAAAGCCCATTACAATCAGTATAAATAAAGGTTCTAGGTATGATTTCTGGGAGATTACTTACGATGCAATATATACATGCATTACAGACCGCTTGGTCATATTACTGATTTAAGCGTCGGAGTGCCTTTGACAGGTACCCGACCGCCCGGCTTGGAGAACGAAGAGAGAGAACGAATACTACAACCAGGACTTGAAGACGAGAGAGCCCGTTCGGCCCTTCCCAGCGCGTCCAGCCCTCAACAAAGAGGTAACCGTCCGGTTCTCGCCAGCTTCTGGTGCCCCCTAGAGATAGAGTCGCTCGGTCTGTTTCAGTTCGTGAGATTCGACAACGTCCGCCCGGTTTTCGACAAACTCTTAAGTGTTTTTACAAGGTCAGACCAGATCCGACCGAAACAATTGTATTAAAATTTTAAATAAAGAATAATGTTAATTCTTTATGTATTTAAACTCAGATTTTATTAATTTGTACCTTTCCAATAACTCCAAATAGACATATGATACCTATTTTAGCTTTTAGTCAAATATGATTCTTCTCTATTTTCAATTTTCTTACCCAAATGTTTTTTGTAATGGTGTTCAAAATAAACTCTTATCTTTCTAAATATACTTGGCAAAGCTCTATGTACAGGGATCAGATCAGACTGATTTTGCCTTTGGAACCTTAGATGGCGAAATCATGGCAAAGGAAATGGCTATTTGTTTTTTAAAATTTTATCATTCGCCCAAAATGGTAAGACCTGTTTGGTCCAAATACTCCTTTGATTTTTTGTTTTCTTTTTGCGGCACATTGTGAAACCCTATGCGTAGTGGTTGGAAATCCATATCAGTGTAAATATGTTTTTTCATACACTGTGTTTGGCGATTCATCTGTGACATGTGAAACTCTTTCTCTAGAATTTTCTCTACAGGATTATGATAGAAGTGTAAAGTAATTATCGATTTCTGCATTCAAGTTATGAATAAAGGGAGGAAAAGGATTACAAAAAAAGTATTGCACTCTTTTCATTTTTCTTAAGTTTGGATTTTTTTATCTTTCCATTTTTTGAAAGTTTAAATTTTTTATGATTTTAGAATGATTGCACTACTATTGTTAAAGATGTTAACTAAATACTCACAAAATCAGAAGTAAAACAAAACTAGGAGTGAATAAAATTAGTTAAACTACTTAACTATCAAAAATTACATTCCTGAATTAAAAATTAATTTAGATTAAATGAGATAAATTACTTCTTTTTTCTAACAAACTCAAATGAACTAAACTAATATTTAAAAATCTTGGAAAGAAATTAATTAAATAGATAGAAAATATTTTTCTGAACTTAGATTCTTCCATAAACAACAAAATTAAAAAGTCGAGATGAACAGAGTCATGTCAAAAGTTGAGATAAACCAAGTTAAACAAAATGTCAAAATAAGTCAAGTTTAAAATTCAGTCGAGTTCAATGAAATAGACAAAATCAAAACCCGATTAAGTTATCCTCAAGCTAAAATTGACCGAATTAGGTTAAGAAGGCCACAACAAAACCCCATCAAGTCGGTCTCGATTAAAATTTAGACAAGTCGGCTCTGATAAAAAACCAACCAAATTCAATTGGACCACGGTCAAAACTTAGTTGAGTCAGTCCTAAATTAAATCGGCTAAATTTTGTCGAATTGTCCTCGATCAAAAATCGACCAAATTTGGTTGAGACAACCACAACCAAAACTTGGTTGAGTTGGTCTTGATTGAAATTGGCCAAATTTGACCAAGTAGGCCTTGCTTGAAAATAAGTGAAATTTGCCTAGGATCCATGAATGGTCGAGACAGTTCCAACCGATGATTGATCGAATTCGGTCGAGTAAACCCCAACCAAACACTGGTTAAATTCGATTGAGTTGAACACGACTAAAACTTGATTGAATTAGTTCCAACCAAAATTTAATTGAGTTAACCCTTGTTAAAAATTGACCGAATTTGACGAGTCGAATTGAGTTAAAAATCGATCGAATTGGAATAAGTCGACCTCGATTAAAGTTTCACCGAGTCCATACTAACCAAACTAAATTATAACTTTAAAATTATAAAACAAATAAAAATATAATAAATAATTAGTTTTAAGTTAATAAATAGTTTTAACTATAATTTTATAAAATCAATTTTTCAAAACTGAACTATAAAATAATTTAATTTAATTTTTATTCTAAAGAATTCAATTTTGAGTTCAATATAATGCAATTAATTAGTAATTAAGTACAATCCATCCCTAATAAACTGCGCCCTTATATTGTATTTAGATGTTGACGAGAAAGCTAAAAAAATAATAATAATTAATTCGGAAAAAATGAAAGCCCACATGGTAAATTAGTTAAGGGCTAAAGCCCAACCGAAAGAAAAGTAAAAAGATGAGACAAAACATATGGCGGCTAGTAATTGCAGGTAAAACATTACTTTTAGCTCACCTCGCACCAAACAGTTTGAATAATAATCCATGCTGATGGAATTAAGATATTTGATAGCGGAGAACAGAATAAGCTGCAAATGCAACAGCATAGTTCACACCACAATAGCATTCCTCGAATTGGTTCCTCATGAGAGGGAAAGAACAACGTGGAGCGGAAGACTCGTTCTTCGCTCCAAATGCTTCTGCCGCTCACCACAATTTGGGCTCACCAAACCACCGCAGGCCCACACGTAGAAACCGAGGCCCACACCAATCGAACTTGAAATACCGTGTCGTGAACAAGCCTGAAGCGGTTTCTTCCTTCAACTCTCACTCCGTTGAGGATGTCAATGTGGGCGTAACTGTCGCATCCCTAAATCACCATGGCGAGGACGCGGACGGTGCCTCCGAGCTCAACACCGTTGACGGCACTGATCGCGTGACTTATTCCAGCAAGGTCGGGGAAGGATGCGGCGATGATGATGATGATGATGATGATGGTGATGGTGATGGTGATGGTGAGGGCGATATTCAGACCAGACTTGATAAGCTGCTCTGTAAAATTGAGGAACCTGATTTGTCCGAGGAGCAGATCAGAATCAATGATCAATTGCAACAAGATGAGGTAGAGATAACGCTTTAGGAATTAAATCTCGATCGCTTGGTTACTGTTGTTTGGTGACATTATTGGTTTGGGCAAAACGATCGGAATTAATGTTTTATCCTCGGGACAAAACTTAGGGCTTCTTAGGTGCTTTTGGTAATGTTCTCCTATAGAACTGTGGTTACACCTCTATTTGCATTGAAGTTGAGAGAAAAACTTAGAATAACTTTTTAAGTGCTTCTAAAAATGTTCTCCAATTAGAATTGTAGTTGGACCTCTATTTGCATTGGAGTTAGGAGAACGCTACACAACTTCTTATGTGCTTTTCGTAATGCTCTCTAACTTCAGTTTATTTCTTTCGTAATGCTCTCTAATTTCAGTTTATTTCGGTAATTATGTTAATTATTGATGTGAACCTTTATCACGATGAAACTTTAATTTGATTAGAGAACAACACCAAAAACACCTCAGAAGCTGCAAGTAAGTTTGCTTTTAATGTCAACATAGGTTGTCAGTTAAAACTCAATTCTCCCTGAAAACAGCAAAAAATAACGGTTAAGAACTTCGTTAAGTTTGGATGTATTGGTTTGAAGCAGAATTATTATGGCATGTGATATCTATGTTGCAGATACTTGTGGTGGAGTCAATTTATGGAGAAAATGTTTTCGGCCTTGAGAGATGGAAAGGCTTGCGTTGCTTTCAGGTCTTGCTAAAAACCTAATTATTCAGCTCTGGCTTTGTTTCTTTACAATACAAACTTTATAAAACCTAATGCTGACTCTCTTTTCTTTTTGCCATCCCTCAGATACATATACACATTGATGTTTTGGGTGAAATAGCCATCACAGCTAAGTTGAACTCTCTTAATCAACTTGAGACTGTAAGCCGCAGTTCAGATGAATTCTTATACACTTTCAAAGTCCACTATCTTCCACCGGTTGTTTTGACTTGTTTACTACCTAAGTCGTACCCTAGCCACCAACCACCTATTTTTACACTCTCTGTTAAGTGGTTGGAACCTGTGAAGATTCTGAGACTGTGTTCCAAGTTGGATTCAATATGGGCTGAACAACAAGGGCAGGAAGTAATTTA